>NC_090768.1:28176418-28221418 GCF_036898095.1 Palaemon carinicauda | reverse complement strand
ATTATTATTATTATTATTATTATTATTATTATTACTTGCTTAGCTACAACCCTAGTTGGAAAAGCAGGATGCTATAAGCTCAGGGGCTCCAACAGGGAAAATAGTTCTTTTAAGAAGAGCAACAACATTAAAATAAATATCACTTTATAAACTATGAAATCTTTAACAAAACAAGAGGAAGAGAAACTAGATAGAAGTGTGCCCGAGTTTACCCTCAAGCAAGAGAACTCTAACCCAAGACAGTGGAAGACCATGGTACAGAGGCTATGGCACTACCCAAGATTAGAGAACAATGGTTTGATTATGGAGTGTCCTTCTCCTAGAAGAGCTTCTTACCATAGCTAAAGAGTCTCTTCTACCCTTACAAAGAGGAAAGTGGCCACTGAACAATTACAGTGCAGTAAGAAGAATTGTTTGGTAATCTCAGTTTTTCATGTAGAGAAAGGGAGGGCACTAAAGGTTTAAAGGTCGCTCATGAATGGCAAAGGCAAGGGACAGTGTGGGGCGGTTACATTGCCCTAACAAGCAGGACAATGCCCTAGAGACTGACCATGTATGATCAGCGTCCAAGCCTCCTCTCCACCCAAGCTATGACCAGGGAGGGCCAGGCAATGGCTGCTGATGACTCAGCAGATACACTTATAGGCTCCACCAAACCCTCCAGCCTTAGCTCAAAAGTATGGTAAGGTTGCGCACACAAAGGAACTAATGAGTTTCAGCGGGACTCGAACCCCCGACTGGCAAACACCAGGCAGAGACGTTACCAATGGCCTCCCAGGTCCTATCGCCGAACTATGTGGCTGAAGTTCATAAATCAAAAAAAACAATCCAGATAAAATCGAAAGGTTATGAGAAGGTCATATTACTTTGAGGTTTTTATACAGTTTCTTCATAATATTAAATGGTATTTTTATTTAATCCCAATTAGGTAGTATTACTTCATTTGTTTTAGAGAGACTCTCTCTCTCTCTCTCTCTCTCTCTCTCTCTCTCTCTCTCTCTCTCTCTCTCTCTGTATATATATATATATATATATATATATATATATATATATATATATATATATATATATATATATATATATATATATATATATATATACAGTATATATATATGTATATATACAGAGAGAGAGAGAGAGAGAGAGAGAGAGAGAGAGAGAGAGGATGTATATGCTGTAAACAATGATTATATGCAAATTGATAAAATCCAAGTGTAATAAGATACAGGGCATGTATTGAACTTGGAATACATAATTGCAAACAAAATTGCTTCTAGTAAATAATGACATGCACTATCATTAAACATGAATCACTGTCAGTGTTTAAATTATGTATTTGGCCTTTTGATGAAACATGCTATCATTAAACATTAGTCACTATCCGCTGTGATTAACGAGCATATTATTATTTATTATTATTATTATTATTATTATTATTATTATTATTATTGTTATTACTACTACTTAATAAGCTATAATCCTAGTTGGAAAAGCAGGATGCTATAAGCCCAAGGGCCCCAACATTGAAAATAGCCCAGTGAGGAAGGGAAACAAGGAAAAATAAAATCTTATAAGAACAGTAACATTAAAATAAATATTTCCTATACAAACTATAAAACCTTTAACTAAACAAGAAGCAGAGAAATTAGATAGAATAGTGTGCCCGAGTGTACCCTCAAGCAAGAGAACTCTAACCCAAGACAATGAAAGACCATGGTACAGAGGCTATGGCGCTACCCAAGACTAGAGAACAATGGTTTGATTTGGGAGTTTCCTTCTCCTAGAAGAGCTGCTTACCATAGCGCATCTATTTCAGAAGTTTACTTAAATAAGTCACACGTCCAAGTAATTGATAACATTAAAGATGTTGTAGGCTTTAAATTATACATACCCATTGAAGGTAGACGAAAGATAGAAAGGTAAGGATAATAATAATAATAATAAGAATAGGGAAGTGGGGAATATGGGGAAAGGAAGTGTACCCCTGGATACCATCCAGTTTATAGCTCAAAAGAGGTACTCGGGATGGGAAAGATTAAGGAAATATGGAGAAAGAGAAGTACAGGAGAAGAATAAAAGAGAGGGGCAGACCCTCTTGCGATATTAGGGAATTGGTATTAAGGTAAGGATTAAAATACAAACTTAAGTAGGATATATTTTACTACTGCCTCTCCAGTTTCCAGCAGAAATTAAGGATTATATTAGTATTTTTATTTATATTTTTATCCTTTACAGTTATTTGCTATACTTACATATATTTTTATAATAATTTATTATTTGATTTTTGTAATAACGTTTGCTTATTTTGTTCCGTAAATTAGACTCTCATGTTTTCGGTAGAGGGATTAGCTTTGAAATATAACCATTTTAATACAGACTTATGAAGTGATTACGTGTTAATGCGTCATCTACTAAAACTAGCCTGTGACAGTCAAAATTATCGTTTTGGTCATATTTGTCCGAGTGTGATGTATTGGTGTCAGAAATTTAAAATCTATTACGATTTTAAGCATTTATATTTTATAACTTTTTAAAGTGTTTTCTTTAGTATAAATATTGGGGTATGCGGGTGAAGGAAAACCTGGACTAGAATTACACGTGATGAAATCTTAAATAACAAAGTTTGAACAATCGCATGGTGTGTCATATTGCATGAAGACTTGAGCTGGTGAGTATAGCGATATTTAGCGGGAACTCGGCAATGAAAGAATGATTACTGGCTGGGATCTGACCTGGATATATATATATATATATATATATATATATATACACATACATACATACAGTATATATATACATATATATATATATATATATATATATATATACTGTATATATATATATATATATATATATATATATATATATATATACTGTATATATATACACTATATACACATACAGTGTATATTTATATATACACAGACATATATATAAAATATTCCCATACGAAATATGTTAATCTTCTAGGCACAAATGTAATGCATCATGCGTAGCAAACAAAGTAATGCTTAATTTGGTGAAAATACCATTAGATCGAATCCAGATGTAATCGAAGCATGATAGTTTATGCAGTTACAAAATATATACTAATAGAGAACCGATTAAAGATGAATGTAGTTAACTCTAAAGCCCTGTCCACACTATCGTGCATGCCCGACGGGCAAACAGTGATACCAGACCACAATAGTTAGTAAGAATGAGGGTTAATGACGTCAGAAGCGGGAAAACCACAGACAGGGATCTGGCATCATATAGTGTTGCCAGATCCCTAACTTTAGTTTAACCGCTTCTGATATCACCAACCCTCATTTTCACTAACTACCGTGGCCTGGTATCACTGTTTGCCCGTCGGGCATGCTCAATCGTGTGGACAGGGCTTAAGGAATGTCTAGCGTTTAAAGATTACATGCATGGGCTATCTGGCTTTATTCGGGCGCACAACAATATGTGAAAGTGACGAAAAGAGTTTTGATTTAAAAAGACTAACTTATATAATGAACATATTTCTACAGCTCAGTGGCAAAGGAGACTCTAGTAAGCGCTTTCACCTAAAATCTCTAGGAATTCGAATGTTGGCCAGATAGCAAATTGATTGATATGTCTGTATGATAGAAGTGGCAGGATAGATTGTCGCTTTAGTCAGCATTTATATCCTATGTGCATTGTGACTCATTGCATCCTGGGAATTGATTCTGAGAATTCTGTGCTACACATATCTATTATACTGTATATACACACATAAATCACTATATATATATATATATATATATATATATATATATATATATACATATATATAAATATATATATATATATATATATACATATATATATATATATATATATATATATATATATATATATATATATATATACATATATATATATATATATATATATATATATATATATATATAGAAATAAGAAAATCTGACAGAAATTTCACAATGTCCTCTAATATAGTATTATGTCAAATACACTTGGGTAATTTTTACATTATTTTTCCTCTAAGGAAGCTCACTCTTCAGTAATTTCAATTAGAAATATATTACAGAATAAACTTATTATCTGTTACAAGTGACTGGTAAATTATTCTTACATCCATTTTTGTAACCACTTTGAAGGAGGAATTTTGCCGCCGACATCTTTTAGTTTTTTAAATATAATCTCGTTTGCCAATTATTATTACCAATCAATTTAAACCAGTTGTGGATGAATCTGTTCTCTTAATAATAGGAAGTTGTGGTGGAATGGGTTTACGGTAGACAATGTTATAGGTTGTGCTCAAAGCCAAACTCCCTCTGTAGTATTTTAGTTTAAAGTTTTACAGCCTCTGCAATTTCATTTAATTGGACAATTGTATGTGATAAAATGTATTGTGTTTTAGTCAATATCATTTCGTTTTGCATTGGCTAGTATTTCAAAAATAATTTGTTATATTAAGGGAATTATTATTATTGAAATTTGAGTACACATTCATTTGGAACCAACAAAAGGGGTCATTTGGTTGCTAAAAAAATAATCTTTTAAATATCAATAGATATTGGGGTAAACAAGTTAAAGAAAAAAGGATTTACAGTACATACATGCTTAACTGCAGAAAATATCCCTTGCGTAGCTTTATATTTGCTCTTAGACTTTTGAGTATCTACAGTACATCCATCAAAGTTTAAAGAAGGCAGGAACAGTTGTTATCTATAGAATAAGACATTTATGTTCTGAATGAATTACCATTATATGCATTATAGAACTGTTGATATTTCAAAAGAGTTGGCTGAACATTCTAATTCTTGAGGTGAAGTCTCTGAAAGTGATAGATGAAGTTCTCTTCTCTGTGGAATGCCCAATGGCACCAAGGTTAATAATGAAACAACCTTCTATACTAACACTACACAACTCTGAAGGGAAACGAATATGATTCACCCAACTTTTATTAATGGAGCCCGTTCCATAGACCTTAATATGGTAATCATTTATTGTCTTAATTCACACTCGTGCTGAATTGCAATTTTTTTTTTTAATTGTAGCGGCTGTTCTGCATTTTTTCAAGTACTCCCATATTCCTCTTACCCTCCTTGCCATTTGTCAGTGTCAGTACAGGGTGTGTTACCCCTTAGCCATCCGGTTAGTTCAAAATAAGGGCTATTATTTATATGTGATTTTTTCTTAACTCCCATTATTTTATAGTACTCGAAATGCTAGAGGACGTTTGATTGATGGATTTTTCATTCTATTTAAGATTGATAGAAGTCTGATTTTCTATATTTCCAGTCACCTGTTACAGAATATGGGATGTTTGTCCTGGTCATGCTTTAAGGAGTTGGGATTATATCCTTCAGTTGCAGACGACAGGATCTGTAAAAAATTCCATTCTTGAATTTTACAATTATACATTATTTTACATTAATGTAGGAAATAGGACTTTGAAGTGCATAGGAAATGTACTAATGGGTTATGTAGTTATGATTTTTTTATATTTATTTTTTCTTGGTAATAATTATTTCACTTAAGCTCTTTTATTTATGTAGTGAAAGAATTCTCAGATAATACCTTTGCTCATGAGTGCATTTTGTTGTTAAGTAAGATTGTTTTTACATAATATGAAATTGGCCATATATATTAGATACCTGTGTTGAGGAGTAATTATATGAAGTGCATTTTTTTTGCCTGATTGAAGTATTAAATTTAGATATTAACGATTCGTGGAAATTAAATTTATCTACAATCTTCTTCTTCTGTCATCCTGACAAAGACAAATATTTAATCCCATTTAATGAAAATATCATTGAGTACTTTGAGCAAGAAAAATAAATTTTTGTTCATACACATAATTTTGCTTATAAGTGATACTGTATTTATTATTTTATCAACTGTGCTGCTGCTGTATATCTTCTCTGATCAGTTCTGGTGTCATGTGCTAAGTGCTTTCAATCAGAAGCGGTGTTTTTCTTTGCTTTCGTATTTTCGATGGTTAAAACTATCCTTGTGCTTGAAAAGCCCTTCATGTGTATTACAGTACAGTCACCGTGTTAGCTGCAGTTTTCATTTTATGTGAAACTTTGTATTGTTTTTATGTATTTAGCCTTTTGTATTTCCATAAAGGTTTTGAATTTAATCCATCAAAATGAAAGTATGTCGTAATTTTCAGAACTATAGTTGAAAAGAATTCATAGCCGTTATCCGCTTATCCCATCCGGGACATTGTGAGCAAAACCTTTTGTTAAATTAGCCGATAAAAATTGCCAATTACAGAATTACATAAGCAGTACAGTTTCAAGTTTCATGATTTTTATTAATAAAATTGATTTCTAGATCCACGTTGTTCCCTTGGTTATAATTATTTAGCCTTCATAACATACTGTACTCGTATTTACTTAAGGCACATAGGACCAGAAAATATATGATAATTCTTAAATGTATGTATATATAAGGCAACATTGTCCATTTTTTTAAATTTTGTTCTGTGCATTATCTTAGGATCATAACCATGGAAGGCATTGGAGGTCCTGGAAAACTGGATTTGATGATCACTAAACTTCAAGATAAAGATACTGGTATCTACAACTGTACTGCCACGTATGCAGGCAACCAGAAGTTGAGTGCAGAAATAATGGTGGAAGCCTTTCGTAAGTGACCTGTAAACTAGCTTGCAAGAGATAATAATAAAACTTGTTTATTTTCTAACATATTTTTATAAGTGCTACAGTCGTTTAAGATATTTTTTTGTTATTCAGTTTGAAGGTGTGTAACATAACTTTCTGTTTAAATTTGAGTAAAATAAAGTCTTGCCACATCATGTTATTTCAACTTTACAATACTCTTGTGGGTGGAATTAAACATTATTCTCTCACTTTTAGTGGACATTGACTTCGGTGACACGCCAGTTCATCAGACACCCTTTATTGACACCGAAAGCAAAATTCGTTGCACTCCTGTGGCAAAGCCAGCTCCACGAGTTGACTGGCTCAAGGACAGCACTCCTCTGAGAAATGGTATGTATGATACAATTTTATGATATTAATGAGTTCAGAGTGTCCCATGTTATTTCTTGCAGATTTTCATTTGACTTACAGTTCCATCCGAGAAAATTTGATCTGGGAAAGAAGAGAAGGAATTTATTTTTTGTCTGTTTACTGTAAAGAAATCAATTTTCTCAAGGATTAGTTTTGGAGATTTTCAATTCTTGGTTACAACAGTTTTTTGTGTCCTATCCCAATCATTCAGTAGCGCTCTTTGAATTTTATTTCGAGATGTTGGTTTTTAGGAGAATAATATAGATTTTACTTTGCTTGTCCTGATTATTTTAGCAAAGTTTTTATTTAAAGTCACATTTTAATTCCATATTTAGTATATACAGGTTTTATCTTGGTTCTTAGTATTGTCATGGTAGTCTATTGGATTCTTCTCTCATCATTATACTGGTGTCTTAAGGAAATTTATTGTTCCATTTGTCTCCACTTTCCTATCTTGTCACTTTTATTTTAACATTATTGGTGAATGACTGGTGAGTATGTGACTAAAAGAGCAAAACTACTACTACTACTACTACTACTACTACTACTACTACTACTAAGAATGGTCAGAATTATGAAAAATCTTATACAACATGCCAGATTGTTAATGCCTAGATCAGGAGTAAGAAATTTAATAGATCACAATTTTTGTCAAAGAAAATGAGATAAAGAGTCAGCAGTTGAAGACCAGAAAGGAGAAAAATACTTGAGACAAGTTAGAATGAATAATTAAAACATTTCTGCTGCATAGATTGATCACCAAAAAACTTTGACTCTTAATTAGCCATTTTTTGTGCTTTCAATAATCACACTTAAAATTCTAGATGAGTGTTATGTAGTTAAAGAAACATTATCAATGTAAAGGTCTGGATGTTGAGGAGTCACTTCCCTCGACCTACTTACAATCATGCTTTGAGTTTTGTTGTGTTTAAATTCATTCCTCATAATTTGCACCATACAGTACACTAATTTCAGCTAGATCTCTGTTATGGGATTCAGCAACCCTAGATCTACATTCAGGAGACTGAATTGATGCTAAGAGAGTAGCATCATTTACCTATGCAATGAGCTTGTTAACTAGGCCAAACCTCATAATATGCGTATAAAGTAAGGAAAGTAATGAGCCAAGAGCACTATTCTGAGGAATACCAGATATTACATCCCTATACTCACTATGGTGCCCATCTACTGTATATCTGCTCTTTGTAATGCACTATTTAGATTCAATAATGATGCTAAGGAAAGAGATACCTACTCCAATCCTAACAGAGTTTGAAAACAAGGGCCTCGTGATTAACATGGTCAAAAGCAACTCTAAAATCAAAGCCAATCATACTAACTTCCTGACCACAGCATTAGAAATTGTGAGAAGGGCATCACATGCTCCAAGGCCCTTGCAAAAGCCAAACTGCATACCTATTCAGACATTTTGCTAAAAGTCATTAAAAAGATTAGATAATATTGGAGTACTATAATGGAAATAAGGCTGTAATCAGCAGAGCTGTAGCTATCAAAAACACATTTACCTATTACATTAATATTACCAATTCTCCAACAAGTGCTAAAAGAACTTATTGTACTTTTGGTTCTGATTCCTATCCAGTACTCTAAAAACTGATTTTTTATTTTCTTTTTTTAAAAAGCTGTTATATTTCTTCCTCCTATTGAGGAATACTCTGTTGCTGGATTTTGTCTCATTTGTGAAATTAGAACTTCTCTGGAAACTTGGTTTTACTAGGGACAACTTTATTATTTCATATAATCGATTTATTAGTGTAGCGCAAAGAAAGAACCAAAGTGGTTTTACAGATTGAAAAAATTGTCTTCCCCCATTTCTTTGTAGTTTTGTGAATGATTTAGAACACTTACTGAGCAATTAGATCATCGAGCAATTTTGTTTTGAGTAGAAAATTTCAGTCATTTCTTGAAACTTGTCTGTAATCTGCTTAATAACCTTACAGCCACAGATCACATCTTATGGTTTTGGCTTTTGGTGATGAGTTCAATCTTTGGTTGTTATAGTTTAGTTGTTTTTTTCACATTTCAAGACATTGATGCTAACTAGAATATAAGAAGTCTTTTAAACATTCACAATTTAGTGTTAAGCTACTATTCCTCTCATCTTCCTTCTGTCTCCTTTTTCTTGTTTCAGCACAAATTTAATTTGGATATATTGTGGCTGTATATGCAGGCACTGATTGCCAGGGACATCTGTTACTATTTCAAGTTACAATCCCCCAAGTTACGGTTGGGCTATGTGCTTGAACCCTTAACAATCGATTTTACAAGTGATTATTTTGAGTATCAATTCAGACATTTGATTTAATTACTTTCTTGTGAATGTTGATCATAAATTTTAAATTCACTCTTGTTAATTGATTTAATATTTTTTGTAATATAAGTTACTGAATATTTGTATTTCTTTCACAGATGAAAACCACATAATTCAACAAGACGGTGTATTAATTAAACAGGTGACCACAGATGATGAAGGTATTTATAGATGCCGTGCTCGTGTGCCCGAAATTGGGTCTATTGATTACAAAGACATTCGGGTTGAGGTATATATACCTCCAAAAATCGATGAGCCCCCTAAAAATGCAACTGGGGTTGAAAAAGAAACTGTGACATTTATGTGTAATGCTA
This sequence comes from Palaemon carinicauda, assembly GCF_036898095.1. Classification (NCBI taxonomy): domain Eukaryota; kingdom Metazoa; phylum Arthropoda; class Malacostraca; order Decapoda; family Palaemonidae; genus Palaemon; species Palaemon carinicauda. The sequence goes on along the minus strand of NC_090768.1, from coordinate 28,211,756 downwards.
AGGGTAAACCTTCTCCAATTTACTCATGGGTCAACAAAGATAATGAGCCTTTAGAAGATCGGGAAGGTTATTTTGTTGATCCAGAGAAAGGTATTCTAACCATCATGGAACTAAAACCTGAACTTGGAGGTACATATAGGTGTACTGCTAAGAATGCCGCAGGTGAGGACACAGCTAAGGCTACTCTCTTGGTACGCACTAAGCCAAAGGTGGAAACATTCCTTAACATCACTCAAGCCGTTGATCTTAATGCAGAGATGAGATGTGTTGCCACAGGTAGCCCTCTTCCCAAGATTATATTTAAGAAGGAAAGTAATGATGATTCATTCCAAGATGGTATCAATGCTGATGACAGAATAGAAGTAGAACAAGATGAAGATGATGAGGGACGAAGAGTTGGAATGTAAGTAAAATCTCATGAAGTCTTTCCGTATTTTTATATTTTGGTTTTTATCAATCCATTTTCAAATATGGCAATTAGATTTAGAGTACCAGTAATTTAACTTCCAAACTACTGTATAAAGTTTTGGAATACCTATACAGTGTACATTATAACCGCTCGTGAATATAACTGTTTAGGTATTTTATTTACTGTACACAATACTATTCTTACCGATCGAGTTTCTTTCATGCAACTATTTTCAGGAACTTTGTGTTTTCTCATATAAAAAACTTAATATCCCCTTAATAATGGAACCCAAGTCAAAGTGCACTGCCAAACAAATGGCTAATCATAGCTATCTTGTGGTTTCAGTCTCAGTCGTGTGATGTCTCTTGACCAGTTATTTATTTTCATTTTGGAATTAAGATTTAGAAGTCTTTCAAATAGTCAAACCCTCAGCCATTTGAAGATAACACGTTGAATGGTTATGGCTTTAATGTTGTGTTTATAGGTTCATTTGCACAGTTTAAAAAAGGCTGTTCTTTAAAGGTTATAACAAGATTGTGAGTTATTGCGCTTACACTAATGTAGTACCCGGCCTATTTTCAAAGCAGTAATGCGCTTCCATGTGAAGTACAGAACTGTATGGCATAGTACTGTTCAAGTAGTATTCGAATAAAATGTGAGTGGTGGTTCATATAGTACAGTACCACCATGTAAGACTATCAGCCTTCCTTTTCAGCTCTAGAACTCTTTGATTATGGTTTGGTGGGATTGTTCATTGCTGCCAGATGTGTGATGAAGCAAAACAAACATAAAATATTGCTATCTAGATTCAGACATAAACAGTGAATAGCTTACATTACATACTGACACACACTATTCTGCCTCTCTCAAATAGATGATCAAAGTTTGGTTTTTGGAAGCAAGTATAATCTCAAATATGGTTTCTACATTGTAGGCTCTGAGAATTTGGCTATGGTGTGTTGAACTCATGTTATTCTTTATGTGCTGTTTGTAGGGCTGTGGCACCTGCTAAGGCAAATTTTGCGGTGCAATCATTTCCACGGTGATTGCAACAATTCCAATTGCTGGTGTCATCCAATGCGCTGGTCTTGCTCACCCCATATAATTTCTGAACTCTCTTGGTTTAAAATCATAACTACCCTAACACTTACTACTACTTCAAAATTTTTTAGTTATGTGGCCATTGTATTTTGAAGCAGGTGCGAGATATACTACCCCTTTCCAGAGTGAGTTTTATCATCCATCCATCCATATACCAAGGCACTTCCCCCAATTTTGGGGGGTAGCCAACACCAACAATGAAACAAAACAAAAAGGGGACCTCTACTCTCTATGTTCCTTCAGCCTAATCAGGGACTCAACCGAGTTCAGCTGGTACTGCTAGGGTGCCACAGCCCAACCTCCCACATTTCCACCACAGATGAAGCTTCATAATGCTGACTCCCCTACTGCTGCTACCTCCGCGGTCATCTAAGGCACCGGAGGAAGCAGCAGGGCCTACTGGAACTGCGTCACAATCGCTCGCCATTCATTCCTATTTCTAGCACGCTCTCTTGCCTCTCTCACATCTATCCTCCTATCACCCAGAGCTTTCTTCACACCATCCATCCACCCAAACCTTGGCCTTCCTCTTGTACTTCTCCCATCAACTCTTGCATTCATCACCTTCTTTAGCAGACAACCATTTTCCATTTTCTCAACATGGCCAAACCACCTCAACACATTCATGGGGGTTGTTAATAAAAATTTCTATTACAGATGAATGAAGCAAAGCCAAGTGTGTCCAGGTTGGATGTGATAACTGCGTACCCTAATTGGGGTCACTGTTATGATCTTAGAATGATTACAAGTTCTTTTAATATTTAAACTGAATAATTCCAACAACAACCAAATAAGATATGGGAAATTAATATAAAAAGAAACTCATAAAAAACACATGTTTATTCATAACTTATAAAGAAAGTCAGTTTCTTCAAGTACTTTAACTGACAAATCAAATCGATCAAGACAATAGAAAAGTGGAACAGTCAGTAAGGTAAAAATACTTAAGGACTATTGAGTAGTTTTATGTAGCTGCTAGGATGATACTGGTATAGAGGCTTCAGGCTTGAGAATGCTGCCAAAAGGTGGCTGAAGTTCCGGTGAAACTGGCATGATGACTTTGGATTGGAAGACGTCACAGAAACGGTGGCATCAAATTGCGACATCAGAAGACTGCTCCAAGAATTCAATGATAGTTTAGAACTAAAACCAGGATTCAAGCAGTTTTGGCTACTTCTCATCGCAAGCAGGGAGGCTGGCTGCTTCAATTTGTCTCTTCTTATCAGCCATAACAGGATTTTGGTGACAGGTGTTTTTCGTCCAAAGGAAATGTTTGAAACTGGCTCTTATCAGACTTCTGGTCTTCTCTGCTTCTTATCTTATCAGGACATGGTTCTTATATGGTTCAGACATAGTTCCTCCCCTGTCCTATGTCCTGTCCTATCTCCTCTGGACATCTCTTTTTGAAGTTTATATACCCATGTATAGGTGGAGCTAATTACGATGAACAGTCGTCATTTCCATATAAGGTGTTTTTTAACAATTCTATGTTTGCTTGGTTTCCTCAAAAATGCTCACTTCGATCACGCCATAGAAACTTCTAGAACAAATTTTGATGCAATCGGGACCTCTTGTTAAGCCATAACAAATGTGCGGCACGTGTTCACCCGTCATAACATTTTTCATAAAAAGGGATATCCCTCAAGATTCAGTTTCTCAAAATTAGCTGGCTCTACTTATTAAAGCGATGACATCTTGTTTCAAACAAGACGGTTCCTTTATCGCTGCAGGCACTCTTCATCGAGGCTCGGTTTGTTTCTAAAAGGCTGATAATAGTGAGGTGATGACAAGGTTGACCAAACACTGGGGGGATTGAATCTCGTCTCGCTGCTCATCCTTTGAGAATGTGTACGTTTCTCTGTTTTTATAATATTTTCCTTAAATGATATTGTATCTACTTGTAAGTCATGGGTGTTATTGCTTGCATACTGACTGTTTCAAGGATTGGGGCACGGCATTGGACCTGAAAATTGCTATATTTGTTTGCAGTAGATCCATTCTGCTCAGAATAGGAATTCACTGACAGAGGACTTGAGAGCGAAAGCTGCTTTTCTCCTTTCAGTGTGGGTGAAAGGATTTGCTAAAATCACGGGGCCTGCTGGGATCTCAAGATTCTCATTCGCCCTAAATTACCAGATCTTGCAGTTAGGTATTTGGAGGTAGGGTTGTGGTTGGCAAGGCACCTTTCTAGGTTATAGATTATGAATCTGTGAGCAACCTAGATTCTGCAGAGGAGGAGACTTTACAGCAGACTGTTTTTTTTAGGGGATGCATCGGTCTTTTTGAAGACGTATCCCTCAGGAGACACCGTGATGACTGCCTTACTTTCTAGATCTGATTTCGTACAGTGTTCCACTAAGCAGGTTACCAGTTCTCTCGGATTTGGTATGCTTGAGTCTCCCATGGACGTCTCGGTTATAGCTAGGATAGTTGAGGTTTTGATCCTCTTCGTCTACAGTCAGCTCACTCAAGGTGCTGCCTTTGCAGATAGTTTCGGCCTCTTGTCTACTCCTTTTACCTCCAGCCTAGGGGTTTGGCTGTGGCTGGGAACTTTGGGTTACAAGCTTTCTAGGAAGGCTCCAGGGTGAACTCTTCCTGCTGTTAATGTTATGTTTGGTATTACAGTATTCTGTTGATCAAGACCAATTGTATAATATAGACTATTGGTTTTATCTGAAAGCAGCACCTAAGTGTCTTTTATTTACTATAGAGGTTACTCTGTATATACTACATACTGCTGTTACCTTGGAAGTTAAGTAATCTGTCGATCAAAACTTATTTTTTGGTACAGACCAGTGCTTTTGTCTGAAAGCATCACCTAAGTGTATTTTGTATATTTTTGAGATACTGTATCTCTGGATTTATTACAAGCGAGTGTAGATCAAGATGTAAAGATTGAACACTAAAGATTATATAAAGTAAAACATGCTTGATACAAAATTTTTGCAGTTTAGTCTATAAAATGTGTTCAGGTAAAACCTCTTTAATACCAATGTACTGTATTGCACTTAGTGATATTTTGTAAAATTGTAAATTCTCTTTAGATACTCTATGTAATAAACGGATTTTGAGCGAAGCGAAAAATCTATTTTTGGGTAAGATGGCCATGTCGTCCTGATGGAAGTTCCTTAAAGGCAGCTTCCTAGGGTATATTACAACTACGGCGATATTCCCAGAGAATTTACCTTAAGGTACCCAGAATTCTAACTCCTGGAGCGAGTATCCCTAAAAAAAACCTTAGGGATATCGTAAATATCAGTGGACGTGTTCTTGACACGCCTCATAGCAATCTATACCCCGAATAGAGTTAACACTTCGTAGGGGTCAAATGGCAAGAAAACGAAAACGAGAAAGAAAAGGGGAGAGCCGTTCGTAAGGCCCTCTCTTCTCCCGTTTCGTAAGCGTGCCCTGCGCCGATTCTGGCGCCAACTGCATTCCTTGTAGCGAAACACGAGGTGCTACAGATACTGTATGTAGGGAGGGGTCCTACGGCCCTTTCATAGAAAGGGAAGGGCGGGTCCATCAGGACGACATGGCCATCTTACCCAAAAATAGATTTTTCGCTTCGCTCAAAATCCGTTTTTTGGGCTCAAGCCATGTCGTCCTGATGGAAGTATACCAGAGCATTACTGTATCTGTGGATTCTCAAAATGTGCCGTACTCCTCAGAAGTATTTCCCCCAGTCGACGCGACCTAGAGACCTAAGATGTTACCGTCATACATCTTTTCAACTAATCATAAACCATGATAGAGCTTCCTGCCCCCAACAGGGAAGAGTCTTACTAGACTCTGGGAAAGTCTCGAAGAGTACATATATCTAAGTATGAACCCCAGGCAAGCGAGTATAGTGGTCTCACCCCATACTGGGTAAAGCGAAGTTCGAAAAGAATCACTGTGTCAATATGAAATATCGACCAGTCCTCCGCTCAAAACACGTATTGGACAAAGGTTCATATCCGCTTAGGAGGAAACTCGTAAATCCGCCACCAACCCTTTATGGGATGGAGTCCTCCAGCTAAGGGGAAGCATAAACCAATGCAATATTAGCTTGCATAAGGAAACATTCTATTAGAATTATCCCCGGGTAAATATACATAGAATGAATGCTCACAGGTGAAGGAGACGCAAGGTTCTCAAGAACCAGTTTATTGACAGACAATAAACAAACATGTTAACCACACTCATATATATATATATATATATCTATATATAAGAGGAGGATAACTAAAACTTTAAGCATAAGTATGATAGTAAACAGCAACTTGTTTGTCTGAAAGAAAAAACATTGGAGCCACTTTTAAGATACCAAAGTATCAAGTCAAAAGTCTGTTTTACTAATCAGTCACATTAGCGTTAGAAACGCTCGGCACGCATGTTTGCACTTATGCTGGGTTCACCTTTGAAAGTGGAACAGTCAACGTGGGTCACCCAGTACCCTCACATAGTTTGTAGTACAACATGTGACTACATACTCACCCTGGAATTAATTGTCCCAATTAAGCTACTGTTCCTCGCAGAGTTAAACAGCAGGGTTAACGACGCAACCCACTGCCACCACAGAACCTCTTAGTTGCTGCACTTGCTTCGCATAGTGACGAAAGAACACTGGAAGACTTCCAGCCAGTGTACGAACGAAGATGTCCAAAATCCCTACAACTAAAGAAGTTTAAGGATGAAGCAACTTTCCTCGGATCATGACCTGTGGGTGAACAGTCAGGATCCGCTCTGCGAATAAGATATGTGATTTTCGCCCTGAGTTATTTCAGTAATAGATTTTGATCCTGACGTTTCTCCCCTGGCCAGATGGCCATCCTTGAAGTCTGAAGTTCTACGAAGATAGACCTTTAGGCATTCTACTGGACATAGAGATGCATCTTCTTTCAGAGGGCAGATTCTTCAGGGACCCCACCTGATGGTGGGTAACTCGTTCTTGGTGAGAAACGTAGGATCCGGAAATAGGTTCAGTTCACCCATCCAGGAACTGAACACGACCTTCCTCTCTCGAGAGGGGTATGATCTCACTAACCCTGGCCCCGGACGCGAGTGCAAAAAGGAGGATAACTTATGGGTCAAATCCTTTAACGCACACTCCTTATTGTTCAACAGTGAAGCAACATGAAGAACTTTTCTAAAGACCATGAATTGGGCTTTGGAGGTGCTAAAGGTCTGAGCCTAGCGCAGGCTTTCGGAACTTTTATAAAAGATCTCGTTAGCGAGGTCGACCTGGAAGGCATATAGAATGGGTCTTGTGAAAGCAGGCCTACATGATAAAATCGTGTTAGTTACCGATCCATAACCAAGGAGATGGATGAAGAAAGACAAGCAGAAGTCCGTCGTGATCTCCTGCGGAATCTTCGTCTGACAAGGGCTACCCATTCTCTCCAAGATGACTCATATTGCCTTATAAAAGGTTTGCACTTATAATCCTCTAGGAAGTCCATGCTGGCTTTCGAAATCCCGAAACACTTTCTCACCTGTTAAGGAAAGAAATCATGAGCTGCTGGGTCCGGGTTTTCTGTGATGAAGCGCAGACAATTGACTTCTGGACTCACTGGGTCAGAACTGGATCTGGTAGCGGTCGAAACTCCAATCGTAGTTCCAATGCCAGAGGGAACCCCACACTGTTCGGTCATTTGTGGGCCGCTACTGCCGCTACTCCCTTAAATGATCTCAGTTTGTTGAGGACCCTCAACAGAAGGTTGTAAGGAGGGAACAGATAAATCCTGAACCATCTGCTCCAGTCGAGGGACATCGCGTCCACTGCTTCCGCCAAGGGGTCCTCGTACGGGGACACATACAGGGGCAACTTCTTGTTGTCTTTCGTCGCAAAGAGGTCTAGCCGCAGTTCTGGGACTTGACTCAGAATGAAGGAGAATGGTCCTGCGTCTAGGGACCATTCCGACTCTATCGGTGTGAACCTGGATAGAGCGTCCGCTGTCACATTGCGGACTCCTTAAAGGTGAACTGCTGACAGGTACCATTTCTTCTTCCCCCAAATCGGAAGATGGCCAACATCACCTGGTTGAGAGGTGGCGACCTTGATCCTTGTCGATTCAAGCATCTCACAACTCCCCCGCTGTCCAGCACCAACCTAATGTGGATCGAGCGATGCGGGGAGACTTTCTTTAAGGAAAGAAGGACTGTCATAGTCTCTCGAAAATGACTGTGAGGGGTCTTGAATAGACTGGACCAAGACCTTTGGGCCTTTTTCTGATGAGAGTGAACTCCCTATCCCTCCTTCGAGGCGTCAGAGTGACTCATCACCGACGGGGGAGGTGGATGAAGAAGAACCGACTTCCTAAGGAGTCTGGTTTGGGACCAAGGCCTGAGAAGAGTATTTCGACGAAGCGGAACTGGTCTTCTCAGATCTCTTCGCGCATCTGATGCATAACTACTCCAATCTCCGGTTGCATCCTTTAGCTGTGCTCTTAGCACCGGGTCTGTCACCGAAGTAAACTGGAGAGACCCCAGTACACTCTCCAGTTCGCATCTGATATCCATACGGAATCTCGAAGTCTCTTGACAGAACCAGCTATCTCCTTTCTTTTCTCCGCCATGACGGAGAAAACGGTGTGACATTAGGTCCCAGTGGATTCACACCCACCGGAACTTAGAGATGGAGGAAGTTGAGACTTTTCCTGTTGATCTTGAAGCCTAGATAATCTAGGAAATGGATCACATACAGGGAAGCTTGCAAGCATTCTGTCCTGGGTGCTGCCCACCCCAGCCAAAATCCAGGTAGGCTACCACCTGAATTCCCTTTAGGCGTAATTGACTGAGAACTACGTTCGCAAGCATCGTGAAAATCCTTGGGGCTATTTTAAGCCCGAGAGGCATGGCTTTGAAGATGTATAGTCTTCGTTGTAGCCTTAACCTTGGGTAGGAGGGGAATCGACAATAGATTGGCGTCTGACAAAACTATGGAGGCGGTAAATGCCCTCTTGGGCAGTAAGGTCCTTATGTGTTGTATTGTTAGCATCTTGAACCTGTAGTTCGCTATGAACCTGTTAAGTGGTGACAAGTCCAGAATGACTCCGAGTTTTCCGAGTCTTTCTTGGGAACACAAAACAGCCTCCCTTGGAATTAGATGGACTTTACCCTTCGGATCACTTTTCCTCTAACAGTTCATGAATGAACTCCTCCAGAACGGGGGTGGAGTATCGGAAAAACGCCGAAGGTATGGGGATGGAGTGCTGTACCAGCTCCAGCCCAGTCCCTTCTTGAGTAGGCTGTGGACCCAGGGATCGAAGGTCCACCGATCCCAAAAGCGTTGGAGACTCCCTTCTACCAATATCATCTCGCTCGGACTGTTGTCCTGAGGTCTTGCCTCTCTGACCTCGACCACCCATGAAACCCCTTCTCCTTGAGGGGCGCCTAGACGAAATTCTGGCTGCTCCTCTAGGCTTGTTCGACAGGCAGTTGACTGACCTTCGAACGATGGGTTGAATGCCGGAGACTGTGTCGACACGAATTGGGGAACCCACTGAAGTGTGGTCGGGGTTTTTGCCACCATCTGGGGCACTGAGGGCATCAGCAAATGCCGTTGCTGCTGATGTCTACTTGGCTTAGCTGGCCGAGAAAGTATCCTAATCCTTTTAGTCTTCCTCCAAGGTTGGGGACCCCATCCGGGGAAGAATTTCTCTTGGTAGACAGGCCCCACTCCTGGAGAAGATTTCTATCGTCCGTGGCGGCCCTATCAACCTTTTTGACCGACTCACTAGGAAAAAGGTCTTTGTCCCAACTGTTGGAGGAGATTAGTTTCCTTGGCTCGTGCCTCATCGTAGCCCGGGCGAACACGAATTCCCTACAGGTTCTCTTCGCCCTGACGGAGCTGTAGAGATCCTTCGTCACAGTGGCCAGATGAGTCTTGATCACAACCATGAACGTTTCATGGACCTTGGGATCACTTGTCATCGTCTCAAACGTGGACTGAAGAGACAAAGAGGCAGCCAGTCTTTCTTTTGTCTAGAGATCTCTCCGCAAAAGAAAGCCAGACAGCTTAGAGAGGATCTCGCCGAACCGGCATCCGGCAAAATCCGCCTCCCACATCTGGACTGAGAAGGTAAGATGGACGTCCTTCCAGTCCTTGTTTTGCTTACTAAATCTTCCTTTCTAAAGGCCAGCAACAAGGGTTTACACTCCACCAGGGAGGGGAAAGGCTTGCCAGCCTCGACTGTTTTCAAAACCGCCGCAAACCCTTTCAGCGAAAAAAGGGGGAAGGCTGTGGCAGGAGAGGACACAAAGGAAGGGAGCCTCTTACTCAAATACAGCTACCTTTGAGTTCATGAAGCCCCTCTCTTTCATCGAAGAAGAAAGCAAGGCATGAGCCTAGCATGGTCTATCACTACGACCTCCTTCGGCTCTGTCTCTTCCTTTGAAGCTGGTACCTCCTTCCACCGGACCTAGCAGTCCGGATGTGCCCCTGCAGTTACAATGCAGCTGCCTTCCCATTCTTCTCCCTCTGCCTTTGTTGGATCAAGCCAACAATGGAGGGAGGGCCTGCTCTACTGCGAGAGCAGATGATGTTGAGGGAGCAGGTTCAAGGACCTGAACCGGAGCAGCCGACCTCTCTCGGCCTCTTCCGCTACCTTGTCCGGAGCTCGAACTTCATCCTGGCCTTCTGCCAAGAGGTCTTCCTCCAGACGTTCGGACACGTCTGGCATCCTGTCGTCCAACTGGATGCTAAGCAAGGCGACCGTGACTTCAGCATCCACGGGATCTGAATTAAGGGGACCTCCTCTTGAGGTTGGGGAATCACTGTAACAGTTGATGCCCTAGGAAAAGAAAGCCCTCATCTTCTCATTTGGAAGATAAGGTCCAGAGGTAATCTTCTGAAAGCCCCTCACCCAGGTACGAAGCTTTTCCCTAGCTATATCCCTTGAATCCACCGTTGTAGGGGAGACGAAAACGGATTTTGAGCGAAGCGAAAAGAAAAAACCTCAATAGATAGGTTAGTGCTTATGAAACATACCTGGGGAACCCAATACCGGAGAACATCCGTGGAGACAGCGCATGCCACACGCCTCCTTCAGAACCATGTCCGCAGAAGCCCTACTGCGGACGTTGCAGAAATACATCCGCACTACGGATGGTCCTCCTGTAAAGAGAAAAAATTTCCATGAGTATCAAGTGAACTACGTATCACTGGATATGCACAGTAGCATAACAAAACGGAAAGACACATCCTTGTATTTCCCGCACACCCAATTGTTGTAGCCTTCCAAATCATAAAATCGTATAGTTAATCTATGCCAGATTAACCAATGGAAAATTTCCAAAGGAAGAAGGTGTAGCCCCCCCTAAGGAATGATTTTAAAATACCGGATAGTAGACAAGAAAGAACTCACTTTCTTATCTGTAAGGCCAACAACAACGGGTCGTGCAAGACCACAAAGAATAAGGAAAAGACACATACTTGTGAATCCCCCACAATCACCTGTGGAAGCCCACCAGCCATTAAAATCAAATGGTTAGTCTTTGCTAGAATAACCAAAGATCATATTTCCCGAGGGAAATTAGGTGTAGCTCACACCTAAGGTAAGATTTTACCATTCTGGCTAAAGATGAAAAGAGTTCTCTTTTCATCCCTGTAAGGCAACACCAAGTAACTGCACAAGGCAACACAAGTAAGTTAGAAAAGACAGTGTTGTAACCTACTATATCATGTTCTCCCTTGGTAGAAGACACTAAACAGGGAAGAACTGATACAGTACATGAGGGTGGTGTGCCGGCCGGCTCTTGCCGGTCAGCACCCCCACCCCTTTTTCCAAAGGTAGGCCTCAAGTATGCAACTTAGGATCACCCAGACGGGGGAGAACTCCAGTTCCTATGCCTGAACCGGTCGGTAGTGGTTGCCGGTCCATAGCTACCCGGTTGGCACCCAGCTGCCGGCCATCACTCTTAGTAGCCGGCCAACCGAGTGATGTAGCAGGCCGGCCCGGCAGCGGTGAGTAAACCCTGCCGGCTGGCATCCACCCCAGGTAGCGCCCGGCTGCCGGCCGCCACTCAAAGCGGCCGGCAGGTGAGCAAGGAGACCGGCCAGCAAAGGCATAAGACCACCGCCGACCGACAGCAAGAGAACTAGCGAACACCCCCCTACCGACGGCCGGCCACTAGGCCGGCAGACGGCAAGGACAACACAAGAGAAGACAACAGAATGGGTGCCGGGCTAAGAGGCTATGTACCTCCGCGCCCGACACCCGAAAGAGTGCCGAGAGGAAGGGGAGACACTAAGTCAAGCTTCCTAACCACTGCTTACTGAAACTACAGACGGCAGCGGTTGAAGGACCAAGGAAGGACCGGGCAGCACTCAAAGGATAGGGCCTCTGCCGGTCGGCACTCTCTGCCGGCCGACAGGGGACCACGTCAGCTCCCCACCCCAACCTATGCTAGGTACGGATGTGAGACGACTGACACAAAGGAAACGGAAAAATAGAAGGGAAGGACAGAGGGTCCTGTCCAACCTTGCCTTGGTTAAGGATCATTCCAAACTAAGAAAGCTCATCTCAGCCAGAGAGATCCAGGGAGGGAGGCCGGCCCTACTGGCTGCCTCCCTAAAACCAAGGCAAGGAAGGAATTGCTATTCCGGAAAGGGAACATCTCCCGAACCCGGAACAGCAAAGAGGACAAGTCTGAGGGGTCACCGAGCGAAGGGATCATAATTACCGAAACCTTCCAAGGTGAATCAAGGAGGATAAACCTCCTATGCCCGTGTCAGGCAGCAAGGGAGACTCTGCCCCACGCTAGACCAACACGGACTCAGACTAATACACTGCTGTACTGTCCCCCTCTGAACCAATTCAGTTGGAGCAGGAAGGTACAGTACTACTCCAGCATAGTTATATTTGAAAATTAATTCAAACAAACCACTAGAGTTAAGCCTAAGGCTTAAACAGAGGGAAAGGGTTTGCCCCTTCCCCGAAGAGAAGGGAGCAAACGGGGAAACAGATAATATTATCAAGACCTAAGACAACCTAGCCTAGGCACTAAGAGAATCGATTACCTAAATCACCGAAACTCACTCCAATACTATCTTGGAAATTACTCGAAAAGGGCTGTATGTATAACGTTGCCTAACGCTTTAAGCAATAAAAATCACACTTGGAAGACTAATTATCATGCAGGAAGTACAAGGACCAATAACTAGGCTACGAAGACTAGTGTTGGTCAGCCTAGGCAAAACTTTCGCCAGGCGCACTACTAACGCATCATAACAGAATTCCTAATAAAGCTAAGCAGCTAAATATTAAAGCGCAGGGGGCTGGGAACGTCGCTCTTGCTAACCAATAAATCCTATTCTAGCGAGCGACAGCGTCCAAGACGCCTCCAGCAGGCAACAGCTCTTGTATCAAAGATAACTCTTTAAATACTTTAATTTTAAACAAGAGCCTACATTTATACATAAAAGAAATAGTACTCAACTTATCCGAAGCAGAAGAAGTTGGAGAAAGCATAATATGAGAGTAAATCCAAGATTTGGTAGAAACACAGGAAAAAACACCGAGTTGTAAAGCTACGCAAAAAGGAATGCAGATGGCGCCAGAATCGGCGCAGGGCACGCTTACGAAACGGGAGAAGAGAGGGCCTTACGAACGGCTCTCCCCTTTTCTTTCTCGTTTTCGTTTTCTTGCCATTTGACCCCTACGAAGTGTTAACTCTATTCGGGGTATAGATTGCTATGAGGCGTGTCAAGAATACGTCCACTGATATTTACGATATCCCTAAGGTTTTTTTTAGGGATACTCGCTCCAGGAGTTAGAATTCTGGGTACCTTAAGGTAAATTCTCTGGGAATATCGCCGTAGTTGTAATATACCCTAGGAAGCTGCCTTTAAGGAACTTCCATCAGGACGACATGGCTTGAGCCCAAAAAAGTATATTTTTGTAAGCCATCTGTATTGTTTAAATATTTAGACTTTTTTTTTGGTATAACTCTGCTACCACCTTGAGTCTGATCATTATTATTCTTTAAACTATGTATTTAAGTCTTAGACCTGAAGAACTCTTAAAGTAGAGCATTTTAGAAATTTAGTTTCTGACACGTAAAACCACTCAAAAAATCTAACACTCGCTTCTCATATGGGCAGTTCTTAAAATGTGATTTTTTAAAAAAATTTTCATGTGTTAAGGTTTAGACAAATGCTTGTCTGCTACAGGGGACTTCCTCTCACCCAAGGAAGACTTCCCATATAAATGACGAGAGTTTGTATTGTCTTAGGAAGTAGCTATATATTTTAATTTGTATTTTTCCCTGTGATGCATACTTGCAAAATTAACTTTTAGAAACAATACATGTGCACACTCCACACAGTAATGGCCAAAATTCAAAGGGAGGACAAATGCTCTAATAAGCAAACAATCTAGAGATGGTCCGATTAGTAGCGGACGACTGGAGAAACTGAAGAGACAAAGAGGCTGGTGCATCAGTTACCACTTCCCCTGAGAATGCTTTTTCCTATACTAACATCATGTGTTTATTTGAGGGGAGAGAATGGGAAAATTTTAAAGTTTTATGGGTAAAGAACAATTAAACTAATTTTCTCGAGAAGAAGCAATATGAACATCATGTGAGCACAGTAATAAAAAAAAAATTTAAATTCAGTTTTTGTTTTCAAATTGTCTATTTCAATAATGTTATGTCCTCTCTTGTTAAAAGCTTCTTCATATCTGCTCACAAGGAAGTGGATTCAGTTCAGATGAAGAACTGTTGGGGCTCATGATATTAAAAATGTAGCTACCTCTTTATTTTTAGAGGAATCTTTCTTTGGAAAAGATTTTTAGCAGCTTAGTAGCAAACGAAATTGACGTTCTCTAAGCATTATCCTAAAGAGTCCTGGTTTCTTTATCAAAATTGCACGAGATTAATTGTTGCAGTAGCTGCTGGTCATATCGTCTAATAAAAGTTGGTTAGTTTTATTGATTGTATATGTTCAGTTGATTTTAGTGTTAGTTTTTTTCTATTTGGAATTTGTAGTGTTGGGTAAAATATATTATTAAGCAATAAAATGGTGTAGGAATAAAATCTTGAATATAAAGTTTTAACAAGCTTTATATTCAAGATACTTTTCTATAGTTAGTTGACTTGGAACTGAGTTTAGGGTATTAAATTAGTTTATTACTTTAGGACTGTGAATTTTATATCTCTCTCCTTCACTGCCCACCTCAATCATAGTGTGGGACTTAGCAATATGACATCAGGGGAGGCTCATAGGAATAAATAGAATTTGGATAATGAATTTTGTTACTCCTATACTCTCCTGTTGTTCATGAATATGATGTACTGTACATGGTCACTGTCCTCCCCATTGACTAATGATGTCAAGAGAATAGGAGATTTGTTTCGACTTTGAGTCTGAAAGACAAAAGCTGGTACAGTACAGTGTACTTACGCCCGGGTTTGGTTATTGTCATTACCCATTAGATAGCAAGGTTGGTAGCGTCGCGGATCTCTATTATAGAGGTCCCGAGTTCGGTCCCCGCCAGGGACGCGAATACCATGAGACCTTCTACCGGGGGTACTCCCACGTGGCGCCTGGGGGGGAGGTTAGAGGGGACTAGTGATAGTCCCTGCTGGCTAATGGTCGCCCGAGGAGGACGATTTAAATCGTCTCTGTGGAGACCTAAAACCCGCAACTTTAACTTTTTTTTTTTTTTTTAGTGTACAGTACTAGAAGCCTAGAGGCCCAGGTCTATTGAAAGGAAAGAAAATGGAAAATATTTAGTTTTTATTTGTAAACGTCGATATAAGCCAAGTGTAGAGCTTGAAGTGATATGAACATCGAGTATAGAAATAACAAATTTTAGTATTAGAATAAAATTTGATGGTTATTATAGAACTCCCTTATAGAATAAAGAACATTTTAAATTTGGAATATATTGAAGATTAATTACATTAAGAAATGCTGCTTAAATATGTTTCTGCTTTTATATCTGTTTACAGTAATTATAACAGTGTAAGGGTTTTAATAATTTGTCACTCAGTTTTTGTCTTAAACTTGGAATTTTCTGTCTTTAGTTTGATTGGTGACTTTTTATTTTTTAGTTTGAAGATCAGAGGTGTTCACCGAAGTGATGATGGTCTATATACCTGTACAGCTGATTCAGAAGGAGGCGTTACTCAGGTTTGGGGTCATATAACAGTGGAATTCCCACCTACTTTCCAAGATGAAGTGAAGACGGAAGAGTGGACTTGGGAACAAGCACCTGTTAATCTTACTTGTCTTGCAACTGCCATTCCAAATGCAACGAGTAAGGAAATTCTTATGTCCTTATATGTATTACTTTTTTTTATACAATTGTTTCATACCTTTACAAATTTTATTATTCTGTAGAAATGTGAAACTTCCTTTTCAGCTTGAATGTTATCTTTTTACTTAGCATTTCACAAATAAGGCTTTGCACTATGACCTTTCAGGCTCTTTAGTGAATTGTACATAAATATTTCTAACCTTTCTTTGTTACAGTTTTCATGAATTTGAAAAAAAAATATCTGAGAAACTAACCAATTATAACTTTTTCAAATCAGTAACCCAAGGAGTTTACCATTGTGCCATGTAATATATACCAGAGTGATAAATAAGATAAATCTAATTGAAGATCTTCAAGTTCCCTATTATTGGTAGAGTAAATTTGTATCATATTTTCACTTTATTACTCTTATGTTCTCTTGCTGTGGAATACTGTTAATAGGTCATTTAAATTTTGTGTGAGGTAGCAAATGTCCCTTAGGAAAATTTCATGGCATGATTCTGTACCTACCGGGTAAATATGTTTGTGACTATGAAGTATAATTGAGAGTTGTTTGCAAACTATTTCTGTTTCTAATTTTTCACCAAACTAACAAAACTTATGTTATTTATCATGGATATTCTTTCAGCAAAGCTGGAAGGTAGCCAATTAGACATTTTGATGCAAGGTGGCAACCCTAACCAGACACTGGGTAGGGGGTTGCTAGGGGTACCAGCCACCTGTATATACAGTATACAAACAGGCCAGTGAACTACCTGTAGTCACTTTTTTTCTTTAGCTTCTATAGAGCAGTTGTCTTCTCTCTCTCCTCCTCGAGGTTGCCATAGACAGTGACAAAAATTGTTGTTCACACTCATTTTATGCTGATTCTCTTTTTCAGTGTAATTTTCCCTCTTCATTGATGCTTCCATGCAAACATGCCCTGGTTGTGAGGATCGCCCTTGCGGGACCTTCATGTCATCGGTGAAGACCGAACCATATTCTTTATGTCCGACCTGTGGGGGGTGTCGTTGAGAGCAAGAATCACCTTGTGATAAGTGTAGGGAGTGGTCTGCCTCCCAGTGGAAGAATTTTGAACAACGCAGGAAGAAGAAGGCTAGGCGTGGTTGCTCTCTCTCAGAGTCTAACTCTGAGGCAAAGCGATCGCGAGTTTCCTTTTCTTCTTTGCGCTCTCCTACACTTCTTTCCGAAGCTCTTTCTCAAACGTCTTCATCCGTTGAACGACTGAGTAGGAGCGAAGTCCCTTTAACTCCTGGACGATCTCACAGACTTGAGGGTGTTGTTGCTTCCCCTATAGAAAAAGCTTCTTCTGCCACTAAGATACCCTTCTGTATGATATTTGGCAGTCTTGGCTATCCTTTTGGATTTCTTTTTCCCCTTCGAAGTGGGAATTTCCGAGGTTCTCCTGTCATCTTCCAGACTGCCTCCTGCTGATAACGAGCCTTCTCGCTATCCTGTAGCATTGTTTTCTCCTAATTTACAGACCTTTGTTTCTCACCTCAAGAATGTTTCCAGCCCGCAGGCAAACCTCCTTCCTACTGCTGTTTCAGACGGTCTTCTGGTGGGCAGTGCTTCATCTGATCTTTGATCGCAGTGGCGAGACTCGTCACCTTGTCCTCCTGGTCAGTCAGGATGTCGTTTGCGACAATCCAATGATGCTGTTGCAGACATTTTCCAGGTGGGCAGCTCTTCATCTGATCAGTGATCGCAGGGACGAGACTCTTCAACTCGTCTTCCTGGTCGATCACCCTAGAATCCGATGATGAAATAAGAGATTGAAGGTTATCACAATCTCGGCACACTTCTTCACGAAGGCATTTTAACTCTAGAGCTTCACTCTCATGAAATTGAAGATTTTCACATTCTCAGCGCTTTTTCCAAAAGCGTTCTAATAAGAGTTCAAGATAACGAAGTATATGCTCACGATCATGAGATTTAAGCTCATGTTCACGAGGTTCACACTCACATTCATGAGATAAACGATCTCAGTCATGACCTGGACGTTCACATTCACGATCTAGAGGTTCACGTTCACGATCTAGACGTTCACATTCACGAGGAATGCATTCATGAATTCCCGACGCTCGCATTCATGAGATAGACATTCACGGGCAAAACGTTCACGTCTCACGTAAACGATGGTGGCGTTCATGATCGCCCAATTCACATTCACGAACGAGACGCTCACAATCGTGAACGGAACGCTCACATTCACGAGCAGGATGTTATCATTGTTCCTCTCACATTCACAATTGCGAGGGTGCCGTTCACATTCACAAGGAAGGCACTCTAGATGTTCCTGATGCTCACATTCATGAGTAAGATGTTCACGTTCACGATCATGAGCTGGAACCTCACGATCACAAACGTAATGCTCATGACCACGAGCGAAATGCTCACAATCACAAACGGGACGCTCACGTTCGCGAGCAGGAAATTCTGAGCGTTTTTCATCCCAACAACCCTTGTGGGTCACAAGTGCTTCGATTCGGCAGATCTCTGATTCCTCACCTGCCAATCTCCGTTTTCAACGGCTAAACAATCTCCGAATTCTTATTAATGGAGGCACAGCAGAAAAAATTTTTGCATTACAGTTCAATTCCTTCGAGCAGTTATTGTCTGCATTAGATGGTAGTTTTTCTCGCCAGCGAGGAACCGTTTGATGGCAACCGCATACAATAAAGCAGTCGATGGCAACCCCATACGAACCTGCCTAATGTATGGGTTTTGTTGAGCAACCCTCACATACGAGCCTACACCCTTTTATAGGAAACTCTCGTTCCTGAGAAGTTTTACATAACTTTGACAAGCATTCGTTAAAACTCCCTAAAGCCATAGGAACTACGTCTGGGGTGCATGCGCTCTCTCCATGCCAAACCTTAAGGTTATTGCCCGAACACGGCTTCCACCAATTGGTGGAGTCGGTTGCAATCTGTCATTGTGCCCCTGGGCACAATACATTCTCGGTTTACAATGATAGACTTCGGCGACATTTTATTTATTTTACCTTTATAGGGCTGTTGTCTTCAAGCCTTTAGTCCAAAGGAGCAGTGTTAGCTTACGTTTACGAACGATAGCAACAAATGTTGTCAACTTCTCTTTACATTTATGAACATTACAAACCCCTCCCACAAGGGGACCAGACAACTTTTTAGGGTTTGAACGTTGGCAAACCCCTCCCACAAGAAGGGTAGGCAAACGTACGAAGGAATGACTGCTACGATAACTGTATGTTTTGTTTGTGGGCATGTGCGCTCACATATTTAAAATACTACAGATAGCCAACGATAAAAAAATTCATCGGGTAATAATATTGCAATTCGTCGCATATACATTTTTTCCTTAGCCAGGCCTCAATTCATTTTTAAACGTTTACCAGGGGGCAAAGATTACGGATGCGCTACCACAGAGGGCAGGTACATATGTATGCAAGCGATCTTTCTGCCTACAAGGGGTATAGATCATCGTACAATTAGAACTCCGTTCTAATGAGTTGTAATGACCAGGTTATACATTACTTGTCTAAAAACAGGTTATATGTTACTCGTCTACCTTCCCGTAACTAGACATACTGAATATGCGATCTGCCATCATGGACACTTTCTTTCTTTCTGATCGAAGGTCTTACTATTTTAGAAATACTTTGACAGAAAACTTCTCATAAGAGAATCCGTTTCCTAGAAGGGAACATTCAATGCTTTTGCCAGTTTTTATTTACCGATCAAAGACGAAAAAATACAAACATTTTTCATCTTATGTAAGGAGGAAATCTCAGTTACGAACATTTTTAAGGTTTTTCCAACAGAGTTCCAGATACGACTATAATTCGGACTATGCCCGTATGTTCATTCCGCCCCCCAGTCTGTGATACTGGTCCGTGGATAGACTTATGCATATATTACCTGTCCAACAATAGATTTGTTGGGAGCAGGTGGGTGCGTTTGGTAGTTATCGACCGGTCTCTTGTCTGAAAAGGATCTCTTAGGAGATTCGCTGTAATAACACAAGCAGTACTGGCTACCTGGTTTACTAATTTGTATCACTCTCATTCGGCCACCCTCCATTAGGTTGGTGGCAGATGGAGGGAGGACAGGATCCTCTCCCCCCCCTTTTCATAGCTTAAGTGTTGCAATCAGTTGCTCGTCTTGACATTACCTCAAGATTTTCTCTTACTACGCAATCTCTTGACCCCTCGGGACGAACCGAGGAGCATTGACTTTCACCTGAGAGCCTGGGCCACCTGTTCCACTCAAGGGAAATTGCTAGCCCTTAAAATAGGTAACAACAATCACAATCCCAGGGTATTGTTGACCACCCTACAGCGTAAGGGTACACACAACTCGCCAACCGGACCGATCACAAGACATTGACGATCACGAGCGTGTTCGTGATCGCGAGCGTGTTCACGATCGTCAGCGAGATGCTCACGATCACAAGACATTTCTCTTCATTACTAGCAAGTCTATTGCTCTCCGATCGACACCTCACCATTGCCTATCATCAGCCCTACGATTGCCAATCGATCCAATGCCAATCGCCGATTATTAGTTCTAGTTCAGCGATCAGCACATCACTGATCACCAAGTTGCCGATCGTTCAACACCCAATGTCTGGTCGCTAGCTTGACAGTTGCCGATTGTCAATGCTGGTCGCTGACTTTTGCTGATTGGCAGCCATTGATTTCCAATCACTAATCCTAGATCATTGGTCTTCGATCCCCGATCATTGATTACTGATCTTCAATCTGATCCCCGATCACTGATCTCCAATCTCTAAACACTTCCCTTTAGCTCCTATCGCCAATCCCTGATTGCTAGTTCACCAATTCCCGATAGTCAGCTCGAAACTCACTGGTCGCTGATCCCCTGACATGGAGAGTAACGAGAACCTCCGCAAAGAGGCCAACCTTCTCGTCCCCTGCCACTCTGAAACTGATGCTCTTTTTGGATCTACAAAAAGAATTAGGAGTTCCATATGCTGCACCAATCCATATCTGTTCTTTGGTCCGAATCAGAAAGGTATCAGCTTATAGATCTCTTAAAGAACCATCAGGCAGTAGAAATATTCGGGTGGATAGAAGACAACTAGGTGTTCTTATCCGCTCACGTCATTCCTGGCAACAGGAATGTACTTACTGACAATCTGAGCTGAGGGACTCAGACAGTGGGTTCCGAGTGTCTTTGAATCATATAGTAGCCAACAAAATCTTAACTTTGTGGGGTTCCCCGACTGTGGACCTGTTCACAACGGCCCTGAACTTCAGGCTCCCACTCTACTGTTCCCCAGCCCTGGATCCCCAGGCTCTTGGGCAATATGCATTCCAACAACGGTGGGACAGCATAGATGTGTGCGCATTTCCCCCGTTCTATCTGATGAGGAAGTCCTTAACCAAGTCAAGATAACCAAGAGCTTATCAATGATTCCAATAGCTCTGCTATTGCATCTCACAGAATGGTTCCCGGGCTTTCTGCAGGTCCTGATGGAGCTTCCGAGGGAACTTCCTCCACGACACGATCTATTCAAACAGCCGCATAACAACTTATTCCACAAAGCTGTAGCTTCGCTTTGACTTCATGCCTGGAAACTGTCCAGCAACTTCTCTCTCAGAGAGGCTTACGGAAAGGCTGTCTTGACAGCTCAGACGCTTTTCAGCGTCAGTCTTCCAGGCAAAGTAGTTGGCTTTTTGTGACTGGTGTTGTGGAAGAAGTATCACTCCCCTCAATGCCTCAATTCTAACAATAGCAGAGATCCTGGTATACATTCGGGAAGAAATGCTTCTCTTAGTTTAGGCAGTCAAAGGCTACCTCTCAGCCTTAGGTCTCGCCTTTAAACTGAAATGAATAGACACTTCCTCATCGTTGGAACTTTTTGTACTCATACGAAGTTATGAGGAGACTTGTCCTCAGGAGGGACTTAGCAATAGCTCGCCCCAAGGTTACAGCATGTTTCGCCAACCCTGGAGGGTCCAAGGCAGTTCATCAGGATCTCATTCCTGACTGGAACCCACTGAGTCATATCCTTGAGTCTTCCTACAGAATCAGAGCATCCAACAACCTAATGATGACCCTCATAGCTCTGCTTTGGCATCAAGTAGAGTGGTTACTGAACCTTCTGCGTCTTCTATTAGATCTCCCGAGGGAGCTACCCCCTTGACCTGTTCGACTAAAACAATCACACACAAATATCTATCACAGGACGGTTCCGTCTCAACGGCTTTACACCTGGAGACTATCCAGCATCTCCTCTCTGAGAGAATTTTCACAACAGGCTGCAAACGATTGTTCGGTCACATACATCAGTCCTCTGCCTCGTTATACCAGGCAAAATGGAATGTCTTTTGTGGTTGGTGTCGTGGAAAGGATATATCTCCCCTCGATGCTTCTATTCCTGTAAAAGCGGAGTTTCTGATTTATTTTTGGGAGGAAAAACATCTTTCAGTCTTGGCAGTGAAAGGCTCAGCCTCAAGCCTAGCCTTTATATTGAATGGAGTGGACCTTTCCTCTTCGTTGGAACTTTAGTTAATCATACAGAGTTATGAGATCTCTTGCCCCCAGTTGCAGATAAGACCTCCTCCTTGGATCGTTGTTCGCGTCAAGGACCTCCCTATGAACCATTACGCCATGCAACAGACTGTAATGTCACACTGAAGATGCTGTTTCTACTCGCTTTAGCGTCGGCTAAGAGATTTAGTGAACTACATGGTCTCTCGTACATCATCGCTTATTCAAGGGGACGGGGGGAGTGACTCTTGGCTTCGTCCCTGAGTTTATTGCAAAGACTCAAAATCCCGGGGTACTGGACCCTAGATTAGGGCCCTTTCAGATTAAGAGTCTAGGTTCTGTAACCAATGATCCAAATCAGTTGTTACTATGCCCAGTAAGTAGATTGAAACACTACGTTAAAAGTACAGCTGCAACCTGGCCCCGACTAACATTGTTATTTGTTAGTTCGGGTAGAACTAAAAGGAGGATCACAAAAAACTCTGTTTCAGCTTGAATAAGCAAGGTCATTGACCGTGCCATCAATCCTGAGCATCCTGTGGCTCAAAAAACTAGAGCTCATGATGTCAGGGGTTTCAGTACATCCCTGGTATTGAAACACAACTCCATGTTGCAAGTTTCACAAGCAGCTGTTTGAAAACGTCAAACTACGTTCACAGCATACTATCTACAAGACGTGACCCACAGGAGACTCGACATGTTTTCTCTGTCTTGTGGTGGCCGCTCAACAAGTAGTTTAAAAGTACATTAGGTTTCTAATTGGACAGTTAGCAATTAGTTGAAGGCATTGGTTACTCGGGTTAAGTCTTGGATGAATGACAGTATATCTGGCCATTTCCTTTCTTCATCTTCCCCTCTCTTGGGGTACAGGGCCATAAGTCCCTCTGCAAGCTTGCTTCAACTACTGCAGGTGATAACCATTTCCCTTGTATAGCCTAGTATAATTTGTTAATGTACTCGTACATGTTCCCGATGCTTCCCGCAAGGTGGACATTGGGAAACGTCTATTTTTTATGTGCAAGATTCCTATTTAGAACATTCTTACCTAGACGTTCATATGGTATGTATCGCATCCATGTGCTCAGGCTGCTATCATTCTCTTTTGTATTGATAAGCGAGGTAGCAAGGTTTCACTCGAATTACAGTCTAGTACTGTACTGTACTAGGCAAACCCTGGTCAATGACCCGTCTAAGGGTGAGTCATCCATGATAAATAATACAAAGTTATTTAGTTTGGTGAACAAATAACAAATTTGTTGATAATTTGTATTTTTCCATATCTAATACAAACCTGGAGTTATTTATATAAATTGTCCTGCCATCACCTGTTCCCTGATTAGTCCTGCTGGCAAAGAAAAAGTGACTAGTTCACTGTTCCGTCAGTATATATATCGGTGGCTGGTACCCCTAGCCACCCCTTACCCAGTGTCTAGGCAGGGGTTGCCACCTCGCACCAAAAAATCTAATTGGCTACCTTCCAGTTTTGCCGAAAGAATATCCATGATAAATAACTCCAGGTTTTTATTAGTTATGGAGAAATACAAATAATGTACTAATTTGTAATTTTACATGTGTGTTTTTTGTTACAAATGGGTTACTTGATTTTTTTTTTTCAGTTCAATGGTACTTCCGCAATGAAGAGATAAGTGCTAATGATGTGAACCTGAAGATCCTGAGTTATGGTCCTCTTGGTGTTCTCAGTGTCAATCCTAGCCAAAGTTACTACGGAAAATACACATGTGAAGCAACAAATAAACTTGGAAGAGCCGAGCATGACCTAGAACTTAAAGAAGCACATGTTCCAGGACCAGTTTCAGGAGTAGAGGTGGGTTTTATATTTTGTATTTTTTATAACATCTTAATATCTTTAACAGAATAAATGTCAGAGATGTTAGAACCAATATATTCCATTAATTGTGATCTTTTGTCACAAAAGGAATAGTCTCTCTCTCTCTCTCTCTCTCTCTCTCTCTCTCTCTCTCTCTCTCTCTCTCTCTCTCTCTCTCTCTCTCAAAAAAAAAAAAAAAAAAAAAAATCTCTGCAAATTGCCTTTCAGAAAAGTTGGAGTATGTGTCATATCATGAATTTATCTCTTCTCACGATATTTCCAACCCATGTTTACATTATAATGGACTTGATGTTACCAATTATATTTGTTTTAGGTTTTGAAAAAATCTGCTACCACAATTACATGGAACATCCTTGATCCAGTCAGTAATGGCGGTCTGCCCATTCAGAGTTACATTGTCGAGTATTGGCTTCGTACCGAGGGTATTGAGAATGCGGAAAGAAAGATATGGACAAAAGGTGAGTGTAATTGATTTCCTTTGCCACATACTGCTGTAATTAAAAACTGTTCTGTTCACAGTTCCTATTATTGCTGTTCTGAATTGAATATATTTTATTCAACTTTATGCTAGGTATTTAATAGTGAAGTGGACATATCATCCAAGCGTCGAGAGATGTGTAATTTTATTGATATACCTTTGTCTCCAGTAATAGGGTAAAATATACCAGGGTAATGTTATACATAACAGTAGTAATAACAGTAATGGAAACATTTCTAGTTAGTGTTGGATTACAATTCTGCAATTGAAGAAGAGACAGACCAAAGGTGTTCCTCAAAAGTTAATTTGCTGTCAAGAATCAAACTCAAAATTTTGAAAGAGACATACATACATACATATACCAAGGCACTTCCCCCAATTTTTGGGGGGTAGCCGACAAAAAAAAAAAAAAAAAAAAAAAAAAAAAAACCATGCCCCATAATTTATATCATGCACTAATTTTTGTTAGATATCTAGAATGACAGGCATAGTAAAGATTACAGAGGTGATAACGTCTTGAGTTAGATGGTGTGGGTGTAATTGGAGGATGGATGGTGGGGAGGAAGTGAGGAGGGCTTGGGAGGAACCTGCTGGGGGAGAAGATCGAGAGGGAGGCAGAGATTTACATGGCATTATAAGGCGAAAGATGATATGAAAAGAAGAGGTTTGGTGGGAGAGGATACCTTTGATAGAAGGCATTGGAGAGGGCGCTTCAAGCAACTGACCCCTTAATGTAGAGATAATGGTGGGAAAGAAGATTAATAAGGTGGTTTGCCATCAAATGCCAAAATTCTGAAATTTTTATTTTTTTTTATCAATACAGTTTCAACTTTTTTCTATATATTGATTAGCCAAGGAAGTAATTTACAAAGTGAAAGTACCTTTTTCTCGTTTGGATTAGGTGTAAAATTGCATATGTGTAAACGGATTTTGAAGCGAAGCTAAAAATCTATTTCTGGGCTCCACCTGTGCCGCTCTGTGAAATGCTACTTTTGCATCATTTCTAAGGTATTACAAGCCCAAGGGCTTCAACAGGGAAAGCAGCTATTGGTGAAAGAAAATGAAGTAATAATGCAAAATGATAATTAGAAAAATTAGACTATATTAAGATCAGTAACAAAGTGTAAATAGATCAGTCATTTAAATAATGAAATGAAAGTTATGTCAACCTGTTCAACAGAAAAACGTATTGCAACAACTTTCGACTTTAGAAGTTCTATGGATTCATCTGCTAGATTAGGAAGATCATGCCACAATCTGGTCATAGCCAGAATTAAACATATAGAATGCTGTGTAGTATTGAGCCTTTTGATAAAGAAGGCAAGATTGCTAGACTTAATAGTATACCTAGCGCTATGTAAGGATTGGTTAGGAATATGAAAAATGTTATACGACATGCACAATGAAATAACTGAATGATGATGCTAGAGATTGATATTCAGATCAGAGATAAGGGATTTGATAAACTGCGAGTTTTTGTCTTATAAAGATGATAGCCTGCAACTGAAGACCAGACAGAACAATACTGAAAATGTGGTAAAATTTAAACATTTCATCATGACAGACGAATCTACAAAAATCTTGAAAGGCTTTCTTTGTATGCATTTTTGGCAGTTGAAGAAGAAATTGGCTGGATGTATTTGTCAAATGTAAATTTACAATTAAGAATTACATGTACACTTTTAAATGAGTTGTATATAATCAAGCCGGGACAGTTAAACATACAAGTTGGAACCACACCGGTAATGGGTTGGTGTATCTGCTACCGCTTGTTTCTAATACACTTGGTAGTTTTGGTAATGATTTTTTCTGCATCAACTTTAAGATGTCTACTACTAGGCTATACTCAATAAAAACTAAAATAATGACGTACTGATTTTTTTTTGTATTAAACAATATGGTATCAGATCAGTTTCAGACATTTTGATACACCACCACTCTGGATGTCTTGTAAGCCTTTGTATTCATCATTTCAGAAAAAAAAAGTATCTTAATGGTGGCTTTAGGACTACCTGGGGCATCTTCAGTTGAAAAATGAGCAACCTAGACTATAAACTGAACAATCTGAAAACAAAACAAAAAGGGGAAAATTTTAGTTGCTAAAAACTATTGCAGAAATAATTTTTTCATACAAAATTTTAAGAGTTTAATGAAAATGGAGCTATGAAATTTAAGATACTAGTTGAATGAGGTGATATAATATAAAGATACGAAGAATAGTGTAAATAAGATGGTTGGGGGAAATTCGAGCTGTGTTTGCAAATATTATTTTGGTTTGTTTCCTTCATTATCCAACTTTTTTGGATATAAGAACAATTTGTGAATTTTGTACTTATTCTGGGCATTATTTAATTATTTTTGGATGTGTGAACATTTTGCCATTGTATTTTGGTCACTGTATTATGACTTTTGTAGCTACTGTAGTTAGAGCAACTGAACAAACTTTTACATATTTGTTGTTCCGTGAATACTGTATTCCTTTTGCAACATAATGGGCAGAGACACATCAATCTTCCAGCATTTTATTTAGTCTATTTACTAAAGTAGCAGTGACATTAGCCATGTAGTAAGGAACATCCCACAGGTGAAAGGTACTTTCCTGAGAAGAATCAGGACTTCTTTTACATATTATGGATTTTCACTATAAAACATTAAGATTATCTTAAATTGTGTATTTTTTACAGGTGCTACTTACAGTCTTGATAAGCTCCAACCTATGGAAACTTACATTTTCCGTTTTTCTGCCAAGAATGAAGCTGGGACTGGTGAATGGAGTGGAGATAAGGTACCTTGGTTTTTCCTCTATTTATTGAAATTATGCACTGAAAATGTAATATATAATATAGGGTTTTGATTTTAAATTTGGCTGATAGATATTGGCAGAAAACAAAGATAATTTTAGACAACAGTGAAACATTTAAGATTGTTATCATAACATCCAGCTGTAGATAACAAATCTTAAAAGTAAACCCTCTGAAGGTTGTGTCAAAATTTTATGAAATTCATGTCACCCAATTATCAATTGTTTTAAGTCACAGTAACATGTTAGGTTGATAATGATTTATTCATTGTATATATTTGCATTGAAGCATTAATTTAAGTACATACATTATGCATAGTATATTTATCTGCAGGAGATACATATTGTTTGTTTGTATTATTCAGTATAGGCATTTATGTAAAATTATCCCTAAATTCACCCTATAAAGAATAGAGAATAATAACTCGGTGATCTGGTTAAAAATTAACATATATTTTGTAAAGAGGGTGGCCCAAAACTCATCTTTAATAAGTGACACTGAATCTTGAAGGTTGATATATGCATGAATGCAGATGACATCCTAAGAATATGCGGCCCAAGTCTCATATGTTCAATCTAGAGTTTAAAAATAATAATAATAATGGTGATAATGGTATAAATGATACAATAATATGAATAATAATTATAGAAGTGAAAGTGTGTATACATATATGATACATTACTAAGAATTGCAAATAGCTTTCTACTGTCTTACAGTGAATTACGTGTACAGTATATAAAAGTATATATGTGATAGAAAATAATTAACTATTATTTTTTCCGATGCGAAATACTTCCAGGAACCACATCTACAGGAGGAGAATCCTGGGATCTTCCCATCTCCGACCAGAAAACTAGAAAATCCCGGATAGGCCTCTCCTCAAATCCCCCCACCCCCCTGCTAGGGATGAATGGAGATCAGCCCAGGTTCCAACCAGGCTAATGAACTCCATTACAGTCCTGGTCACTTTTCCGTTCAGTCATCTCGTTCTGACCAGATTTCTTACCAATGTTGTGTCCTCTGTTTTTTTGTGTGTGTGTATGTTTTGGTTGGGCATTACCATTCAGCATGGAAAGTGAGCATGTTCAGCGTACGTGTCCAGGTGTGGAAGGGAAAGCTTGTGGTACCTTCCTTCACATGGATCTAGATCCCCATGCTTTGTGTACTTCATGTCGGTGTCATCTTTGTTCTTGGGAGAACATGTGCCCCGAGTGTGTAAACTTGTCTGACTTTCAGTGGAAGTTAATGGCCACCAAGAGAAAGAAGAAGACGAAAAAGAACTGGTCACCATCGAGGAAGAGTCACAACTCAAGGGCCACCTCTAGCTCTTCAACAAGTTTGAGTTCCAACCGGCATGTGCCTTCTTCTTCCTCAGGTACTTCTGGTGAGTGGCGTCCATCGGGTGGTGCTCCCTTGGCAGTGTTTTCGGTGGTTTCTCCTGGTATTTCCGTCGAGGACATCATTTAAGCAGTTTGCGCCTCATTTAGCCCTCCCCCCGGCAGATGTTTGGTCGGGGATGGCGGTTTCCACGTGTTCCACCTCACGGACAGCCGTAGACCCAGGGGTTGCGACGGAGAGCATGCGCGTTCTACCCAGACCCCCTGCTTCGCTGCCTATGGCCTCTCCATTAAACCGGGTGTTCGCCCCGGCACCAGAGACCTTCGTTTCCTGCGAGCGTGATATCAGCCCACGTGCCCGACCCAAACCATACACCATCACTGCTTCCGGCCACCTCGCCGAGGGACCACGTAGCTGCCCCAGACCCGTTAGGACCTTCGCCATTTCAGGAGGGTTTCCTGAGTTCCCCGGACTGGCAGTCAGGTTCTTGGTTAGGTCCTCCCCTCACCTCCTTCAGGTCTTCCCAGAGCTACGTCCAGCCATTATGGCCTTCTGCAGGACATCCCCGACAACAGACAGTGAGTCCCGTGCTCCCTTGGGGAGTAAGAAGTGATCGGTTGAGCCTCCCCAGGTCCCCGTCTGGATGGGAAAGGCTTTCCCTTCTCGAAGGGAGGAGGCAGTTCAGAGGAGGAAGAAGAGGGAATGCTCCAGGTCCCCCTCTCTCGAGATCATCTCCCCAGTCGGGAAGTATTGTGATGGTGGCAGTTGTGGGTACTTGTTGCCACCCAGCCGTGATCGTCGTCGGCATAGCAGGATTAGCGGTCACTGGTGGGACCACAGCCGTTCTTGCTCAGTGCCCAGACATCCTTTGTCCCGGGATCGGAGGTACCCGGTAACGGAGAAACTCCCCTCCTCTTCCTGTCTCGTTCCGTCGGGCCCGCCTCGGAACTCCATGGTCGGCACCATTCCGACACTTCCTTAGCAGCCCAAGGTCTCCTCCAGTGGACGTTGTTCGGTGGTCGGGGCCTGCTCCTGGGAACGTTCCGTTATGCCCTCCTCACTGCCGCCAGGGAAGTCTACTCCTTGGAGGGAGTGCTGTGTTTGCAGAGATGCCTCTGAGGGGGACTCCTCCAGACCAGTGGAGGACCACCCTTCCGTGGACAAGGCTTCCACCTTGAAGAGGATCATTGGTTTGATACATCGGTACAATATCCCCGACCCACCTCCTTCAACCATTTTGCAGGGCATCTTGCAGGTGCAAATCTGGTATGGTGCCCCAGTAGAATCTAGACAGTCCCTGACCCTGCCATTGTTGCAGGCCACCTCTCATGCCCTTGCCAACCTATACGGAGCCATCGCAGGTCCGAGAAATTCCCTCCGGTTGCACAGTTCCAGCAAGCTCCTTCTGCCACCGATGACTCATCAAAGGCGTTTCTACGCCCTGGAAGGCCTCCCATTGGGACACAGGTCGGGGGAGGACAATCTTGCAGCGTTCGCTACGGGTGTTTCGAAGATAAGATGTTGAGCGGATGGGTGAACTTCTCGCTACAAGAGGACATTTCCATAGAGGCTTTGACCCGGTCGGCCTCCCAAGTTGCCTCCTGGCTGGATCTATGGACGGCAGCAGTGTCCTTTTTTCCATGGAATGCCTAACCTCTGATGCTGAAAGGGAACAGTTCCGAGAACTTGTGTTGTCAGGGGTTAGGGCGGTAAACTTAATGACGGCCCAGGTTCTCACCCAATGGACCAACTGGATCCTTCAGAGGAAGGTGCCGGACAGGGAGGCTCGTATTTTCAGGAACTCATCGGTCACAGGAGATTCCCTTTTCCTTGGACACCTGGTGGAAGAGACCATGGAAAAGTGATGCAAGGCCAGTCAGGACGTGATGCTCCACAGGGCCTCCTCCGGGAAGCAAGCTTCCCATCATCCTAGAGATCCTCGTACGAGATCTACTTAATACCCCAACCAGTATACCTGCCCACCAGACCGTCAACGAACGGGTGGTCTGCAAGCACACGGCCCCCCTTCTGGGGCTCGCCACCTCCCCCGCCGCATGCCTGAGATTCATCGTCAACGTTTCCTCTGTAACGGTCGCTTCCCCTGGAAGAAGTAGGACGGGAGGCTCCCCTCCCTTTCTGACTCCGCGGATAGGGAGATGCTTCTCGTCATGTTGGAGGAATTAGGCCGATTACGGTGCTAACCCTTGGATGGTGCAGATCCTGAGGGAGGATTATCGTAACTCCATCCAGGACGGCCTCTCATCCACTCATAAAGGGCCGGGACACCCCCTCCACTTAACCGAAGAACCCTCTTCGGAGGCGGGCTCTGGAAGTGGAGGTGGAAGCAATGCTCAAGAAAAGGGCTATCCAGATGATGGACGGAGGGTCACCGGGGTTTTTCAGTCGCTTCTTCCTTGTGGAAAAGGCCATCGGCGGTTAGAGACCAGTCATAGACCTGTACGCTCTCAACAGGTTCGTGCTCAAGACTCCCTTTAAGATGGAAACCCCCAGGACGGTCCTACCGGCCTTCAGGGAAGGGGAAAACTGCTGTCCCTAGACCTGAAGGATGCATATTTCCAAATCCAAGTACACCTGTTCAGCAAGAAGTTCATTCAGGTTAAATGGGGGGAAGGACATACTGTACTCAATTTTTGAACCCCATGCTTTGGGTTGTCCCTGGCTACGAAGGTGTTCACCAAGGTCTTAGCCCTTATCTCTCAGTGTGCCCACAGGAAGGGAATCAGACTCCTGCAGTACCTGGACGATTGGCTGTTACTTTCCTCCTCAAGGGAGATCTTGCTGAATCAGAGGGATGAGCTTCTGGTTTTTTTTGCAAGTAACTAGGTATCGTGATCAACTGGGAGAAGTCCCAGATATCCCCAGTGACAAGGGCGGTGTACGTGGGGATGGAGGGCTGTACTGTACAACTGTAGCCAAGGCCTTCCTATCAAAGGAGAGGCTCGACAGGCTAGATTTAGTCATGCTCCCGTTCTATCAAGGAGCACCAGCACCCCTCGTGGACTGGCAATGCCTGGTGGGACACCTGGTGTCTCTGGAGAAGTTGGTACCGCAGGGAAGTGTGTGGTTGCGCCTGAGCCCGTGGGATGTTCGCAACAGGATAGTTCTCTCGGAGGAGTGAGCCCTCGGCAAATTTACCCCATCCCAGTCAACTAGGGAGGCGGTCCAGTGGTTTACGGACCGCAGGAACACACTGAAGCGTGTCTCTATATGGAATCCTCCTCCATAACTCCTGTTGTTCACGAATGCATCAGAGGAGGGGGCTCACCTACTCGGAGAGTCCCGATCTGGGATTTGGACCCCCAAGAAGGCTTGGCATATTGAGTTGGAGCTTTGGGCAGTCCAGTCGCTAGAAGTTCTGGTCCTGGGGAGGGTGGTAACCTTAATATGAGATAATGCCACGGTGGTGACTTACGTGAAGAAACAAGGGGACTTCAGATCTTGGTCTCACTGCAGACTGATGTAGAAAATTCTGGAGTGGGCCGCAAATGGGAACGTGTCTGACGGCAAGGTTCATCCTAGGGAGAAGAAACGTTCTAGCAGACGGTCTGACCAGGAAGGGCCAGGTGATCGATGCCGAATAGTCCCTCCACCCGGTCGTTGCATATACTGTAAGTTGATTATGATGTAGGGCTCCCTGTCCCTGGACCTCTTCACAGTGAAGCTCAATGCCAAGCTCCTGGTGTTCCATTCGCCAGTGCCGGACTTGGCAGCTGTCATGGAAGATGCCTTCCAACATCCGTGGGATGGCCTGGATGCTTACGCCTTCCATCCCTTCAGTCTGCTGCATCATGTGCTAAATATACTATGGGAGGCAAGGGGCACGAGCCTCAAGCTAGTGATCCCATGGTTGCCAGACAAGGAATGGTTCCCAGACCTTGTGGAGTTTGCGATAGAGCCTCGGAATTTTGTAGTTTTCTGGTTGGAGGTGGGAAGATCCCAGGATTCTCCTATAGATGTGGTTCGTGGTATTGCTCGGTAAAATACAAATTACTAAGAATTTTTCATTTTTAGACTGTTAATACTTTTTGGTAGCAGTGAATTTTTATGCATATGAATAGTGAATTCTGATCATAGTATTTCATTAGCATCAGTATGTACTGTATTTTGTAGATAAAGTGATTCAATATGACTTTTAAGAAGTTCATGGTGAGTGAGTTGCATACATGAGAATGTTTATACATTTCATAATTTATGTAAGTCTAAATCAAAGTATTTATTGATAGGTTGAAGAGATGCCTAAACGTGCTGTCCCGGAGGAACCATGGATATATAACTCAGATTCTCCTGTGATTGAGAACCCCTACAAAGATGAATATAAACTTCAGTGGAATGTACCTTTGGACAATGGAGAACCTATTGACCACTTTTCTATATTATATTATCAGGTAACTTATTTAGAATTTATTACTCTTGCAATTGATAAGTTTCGCATTTTTTACTTCAGGTACAAAACTCTTTATTAGTCATCACCTATTGACCCAAAGGCCCACAGTTATATTTTGCCGGTTGTCTCTATCTTGAGCTTTTAATTCAATACTTCTCCACTCATCATCTCTTGACCTCATGCTTCATAGTCCTCAGCCATGTAGGCTTGGATCTTCCAACTCTCCTAGTGCCTTGTGGAACCCAGTTAAACGTTTGGTGAACTAATCTCTCTTGGCGAGTGCGAATAGCATGCCCAAACCATCGTCATCTACCCCTCACCATGATCTCATCCACATATGGCATTTGAGTAATCTCTTATAGTTACATTTCTAATCCTGTCCTGCTATTTAACTCTCGATATTCGTCTGAGGGCTTTGTTCTCAAATTTACTAAATCTTTTGGAGATTGCTTCATTTTTATACCACGACTCATGTCCATACAGTAACAGATCTCACTAAACTGATATATAGCCTAATTTTTACATGTAATTTCAGGCGATTTGATTTCCAAATTTTACTTAACCTAGCCATTGTCTGATTTGCTTTTTTTCAATCTTTCACTAAACTCCAATTCTAATGACCCTGTATTGGAGATCATTGTTCCTAAATACTGTACTTGAATGATTGTACCTCATTAATCCTTTCTCCTCCCAATGATATTTCATCTTTCATTGCATATTCCATTCTCATCATCTTGTCTTTTTTCTATTTATTTTGACCCCAAACTCTTTATTAGTAAAGACATTAAATTAATTGTGAGTTATGTTGCTTTAAAATAAATGGTATATGTAAAGCACATACTGTACCAAAGGTATTGGGGTAAGTTTACTGTATCTGTCAAATGAAGTTCATCCTTTTATTGATCCTTGTTATTCAATGTACTGTGCTTAGTAATGGGAAGAACTACACATATTCTAGATGAAATATTTTTTTCTTAACCAGTGTGATTTAGTGGTTTGTATATACAGTACTCTATTCTGAATTTTCTTTCAGGTGCATAATTCTTCTGGAAAGTGGGTGAATGTTGGTGAAAAGTTGAGTGATAAATCAAAATACCCAGGATCCACTGAGTTCACCATTAAGGACCTTAATCCTGATACCCATTACAAGATTGAGCTTCGAGCTCATAATGATATTGGTTACTCAACTCCAGCTGAAATTGTTATCAAGACGGCACATGGTAGGTTTGACTGATCTTTTTTTATATGCTGAAGTAGTAATTGGATTTTGTAGTACTGTATTGTTTCACCTTTGTGTTGAATTGTAATAGCAAGCTTCTATTGAGAAGATTTCATTTTATTATTCTATCCTCTTCTTTGAATCATTTTGCATGTGTTCACGTAGTTCATCTCATGGTTTTTGTGGGGGTTTGAAATTGTTACTTATTAGTTGATTATGTGTTACAGTACAGTAGTATATACAGGACAGAATATGACCCATAGTACAAATTTTTCACAACACGTCAATTTTGATAATGCAACCCATTCTTGACTTTGGTATTTGTGTTTGATTGTTTAGTTATTTTGTGATATATATAATCATGTTGTAAATCATATGTTGTTCAGTGTAATTTTCAACATTTCATATGCCATGTCTTCCTTAGATGTTTTCTGCTTGATAATTTACAGGTTTTAAACATTTTATTTACTAAGAAACTTTAGTTGAATAATTTGAAGAATAAATAGGGATATTGTTATCCTGGAATGTTGCCTGTACAGAGATTAGTGCCTGTTTTTAATTTAGCTTTATTCTTCCCTTTCTGATTTATGATTAACTTTAGTGGTAACATAGTTTTTACTTTTAGTTCTCAATTTATAAACACACGTTAAATAGCACATGATTTTATACTGTTACATGTCATTTAAAATTATTATTTGTAAATTTATACATAGTTTGTACATATTTGCATTTTCAAATTTCAATCTCATTTCTGACATGAAAATGTTGCATCTTTTAAGAATATCATAGCGTTCCACTGATTGTGCCTGCTAATGCCTTTATAAAAAGTATATTCCATGAGGAAGAATTTAATGAATATTGTTCATGTTTACTGTATATATATATATATATATATATATATTATATATATATATATATATATATTTATATTATATATATACATTTGTTATATATATATATTTATATTATATTATATATATATATATATATTT
>NC_090768.1:28120586-28175918 GCF_036898095.1 Palaemon carinicauda | reverse complement strand
TATATATATTTGGGCTCGAGCCATGTCATCCTGATGGAAGTTCCTCATTAGCAGCTTCTACTTGGGATATTTCTGCCAAAAATTGATTTTTCATATATATATATATATATATTATATATATATATATATATATATATATATATATATATATATATATATATATATATATATATATATATATATGCTCAAAATATGCATAAAGTAGATAGATAGATAGGTATGCGTTTAGTAATGTACTCTAGATCTACACACACACTTTTGATATATATATATATATATATATATATATATATATATATATATACAGTAAATATATATATACAGTAAATATATATATATATATATATATATATATATATATATATATATATATATATATATATACAGTAAATATATATATATATATATATATATATATATATATATATATATATATATATATATATATATAGTCATCCATTACCAGTCCACTGCAGGACAAAGGCCTCAGACATATTCTTTCACACACACACACATATATGTATATATATATAGATAGATAGATATTTAGATAGATAGATTGATAGATAGATTGCAAGACATGCTTACAGTTATACATATACAGAAGATGTACTGTACATAAATATAGCTGACCCTTAACATGTGTGGTGGGTTAGGTAGCAGATAACAAAGAATGTAGGAAATCTGTGAATATATGCTGCACCCTTGATAAAACTCCAAAATCCATTATTAACTGAATAAAAAAAAAACTTAGCCTAGCTTTGACAGAAAAGACATGAAAACAATAATATTCCTAGATATATAATGCCAAATACAGGAAAGTAGGGAAAATTATATAATTGCAAAAAAAAGATAGTGCCTTCTGGCTTGGAAATTTTGGAAATTCAGATTATTGCATTTATTACCAGGAAAACTTTTATCTTCTATGCTTCAAATGCTCTTTTTTTGTGAAAATAATTTGTTATTACTAAACAATCCTGTTTAAATACGTATGCAAGCGGCCCAGTCCCGTACGAAACCTTTTTCTAGCCATGGTACCTGTTCTTTTACTTTTTCTTTGAATATTCCAGTGAAAGTATTTGTTTTAGTATCCCATATAGTTCTACCATTATCTTTGATTTTTTGAGGAATAAATTATTCGTTTTCCCTATACTAGCTACTGTTGTATGTGGTATTCGTTAACAAATCTTTGTTGCACGTCTCTCCAAGGTACATCCCTATTTATTTTTCTGCTCGATATTATAATTATGCTGAAAGATGCATGAGAGGCATAAGTTATCAGAGATGATAAGTAAACAGGCCAAAAATGTAAAATCTCCCAAGATAAATACACCAATGAATATATATATATATATATATATATATATATATATATATATATATATATATATATATATATATATATATATATATATACACACAGTAGGGTCCCGAATTATGCGTGTTCGAATTATGCGATTCCCCAATTATACGGTCGGTAGTTTAAAAAGAAAAAATTGTTTCTGCAAAGCTGTTCAAAGTCTGCAAGTCAAGCACTACAATATATATCAAATCTATTGTCTTTTTAGGTATATTGGTAGACCTAAATACAGAGGTGGATAATAAATGTTACCAAACGATATTTATCTTACATTTTATTAACATAATTTCATAATAAATAGCCCCTTAAAGGATAAAATTCCATATCAACAATGAAATCAACTTTTAACTGCGAATCCAGCTAACAAAATGTAAACAGAATTGTGGTTACATTCTCGGCAATCTTTATCTTTCTCTAACCTTTCGATAATTTTAATGGTATTGTTAATGAAGGTATATTCAAGCATTATTTTTATTTAGTATAAAATATATAAAAGCTTTAGTTTTCCCTGTGGGTATTCAAGGTTTTCACACGTAGGCTGAGTTCGTTTATCGGCAGTGAATAGCGTAAATTTCCGGAACAAGTCGGCAATATTTTGTCATCTTCTAAACAGTATAGATTTGCTTTACAATGATTTGTTTTGTATAGTACAAGGTGTAATTATAAAATCCTCTCTCCAGAGAGAGAGAGAGAGAGAGAGAGAGAGAGAGAGAGAGAGAGAGAGAGAGAGAGAGTGAGAAACTTAATCTCTCTCTCTCTCTCTCTCTCTCTCTCTCTCTCTCTCTCTGTATGTGTGTAAGAAATAAAATCTTAGTTCACATATTACAACCTGAGTTTAAGAATGAAATTAACATGACTATTATTAGTTGCGGTGATCATTTCCTCGCTTCAAGTGGTACAAGAAACAAAAACATGGCATTCGATTACAACAGCAGAGTCTCTCTCTCTCTCTCTCTCTCTCTCTCTCTCTCTCTCTCTCTCTCTCTCTCTGATGTTATACAATACTTACATATACTGTGGATGAAGAACCCAAAATAGGTTTTATTTAAAAGCGTCAATTAAATATAAAGCAAAAAAATTATACCGAGTATAAATCCATTTCAATCGTAGCTTAAAATATGACATCCGATTTCGTCAGCAAACTACTATTTTTAGGAAACTTCACTTTATTCTAGAAAATCGCTACTATTTAAATAATTAATTGTGCTTTAAGAAAACCCTTAACTTTTGTTTTAAATTTCAGAAATGTTTTATAAATCGAGTATTGCCAATTTATTTTTGTTTAACTTTTAGCTGTGATCAGATCAGCTGATGTCTAGCTCTCGCTCTCAAGAATATGAGTGTACGAATACAATAACAAAGCATTGTTTATACCATTT
This sequence comes from Palaemon carinicauda, assembly GCF_036898095.1. Taxonomy (NCBI): domain Eukaryota; kingdom Metazoa; phylum Arthropoda; class Malacostraca; order Decapoda; family Palaemonidae; genus Palaemon; species Palaemon carinicauda. Next base: position 28,173,179 of record NC_090768.1, on the reverse strand, counting down.
CTTGACTTATTCAAATCATCTATACAGTTAATATTATATAAGCACCAATGTCTTATAACCTATCATATTTATTGTTTATTACATTTATAACCATCATTCTCTCTCTCTCATGTCTTATAACCTATCATATTTATTGTTTATTACATTTATAACCATCATCTCTCTCTCTCTCTCTCTCTCTCTCTCTCTCTCTCTCTCTCTCTCTCTCTCTCTCTCTCGCTACCCCCCTCATTTCTTACCTCTCTATCTCTCTAACAAATGAAATCTTTGTTGTTTCACAGAGTTCAGTTTTATTAAAAATCTAGCATGATTCAATTTTCCTTACTTCTCCAATCTCGCACCTTCTCTATCATATAGAACGTTCTAGCGGTAACCTAATTGTTCGATGACTTTAAAAACCGGCCTGGGACTTTCTTCTTCTTTTACCTTTTTTTCCAAATGGTTCCCTAATTGAGGTGGGTACAAGTTGACTTATAACTGCAGCTAAGAAAAGTATTTTGGATATGGAAAGGACAATTATCTTTCGTAACAGTTTAGAATTATCGTAAATTACCATACTGTTAATAGCGGCTCTTTGCTATTGTTGATAAACGTATGAAAAAAAGTTTTCCTGGTTTGCTACGATTTTAGGAATTTATATGGATACGGTAAGTAAAATATTTGTAATAACATAATGTTTAAAATGCTTTTACTGTAATATAAATAGTTATCACTTTGATCATGTGTGTTTAATGCGTTCGTTTGTTTATTATGATCGAAGATGGAGCATACAGTAAACAAATGGAAGATTTCCGTTTCAGGCGGCGTCATAAAGGAAAACGTTTTTTCATTTATTTTGAAGTTCTAAAAAAAATTAAGTAGAACAACATTGGCAATAACAAAATCATCATATAAAACTAACCTATACAAAGATGTGTAAATGCGTTCGTTTCTTCGTTATGATCAGAAATAAACGTAAACAAAACAATGGTCGTCATTTTTCATTGTGCTTTTTGGCGTGTTTAGGAAACTCGTGATATGAAATCTCCTTTATTTTGATAATTTAGGATTTTCAATGATACAACAAAAGCTACTCTATACAGTGATGGTTTTGCTATTCACCAGTTGTCGTATACAATAGATATGGCAAACATTAAAATTTGTCTGTATTTTGAGTCCTGTTATAACGAGAAATATACGGTGTTTACACACATCCTGGTTGTAACTTTAACCTTTTTTTCAAGTTATTAAAACTTTAAAGCATATTAAATGTTTGATTTATTTACAAAAACAATTTGATAGTATAAAATAATACAGTATAGTATATAGAAAGTATTGGAAATGGGTGGTAAACACGTTTGAATAGGCAAGTTGCTGGTTGCCATGGCCCAAATGTAATTATTTCTGTTAGTTGTGCATTTCGAAATATACGATTTTCCATTTATACGAGGTCATTGATCGACCAAATTCTTGCATAATTCGGGACCCTACTGTATATATATATATATATATATATATATATATATATATATATATATATATATATATATATATATATATGGGACTATGATGTGCAAAGTAGGAGAGATGATGAATGGAGAAGTATTGAATTAAAAGCTCAAGATAGGAATGACTGGCGAGATCTAACCGAGGCCCTTTGCGTCATTGGCGAAGGAGGAGATGATGAAGATGATGATGATGATATATATATATATATATATATATATATATATATATGTATATATATATGTATATATATTATATATATATATATATATATATATATATATATATATATATATATATATATATATATATATATATATATATATATATATATATATATATTATTATATATATATATATATATATATATATATATATATATATATATATATATATATATATATATATATATATATATATATATATATATATACAGTATATGTGTGTATATGCATTTTTTTAATATTTTTGCACACATGCATAGAAGAAATTTGAAATTATTTATTAACCCTTTTACCCCGGGGTATTTGGAAATTTCCAACCCTTAATCCCCAAGGGGTTATCTTTTTCCTAGCACATTTTGCAATATATTTTTTTCAAATTGCTCTAACAGCCTTAATTTTTGTCATAGAGAGGTCAGGTTGGTCTCATTCTCTTGGAAAATGCCTGAATTTTCTCAAAAAATTATCAAAAAATATGAAAAACAAATTTTTATAGCATTTTTTTTGCAAGGACGTAGCGGTACGTCCATGGGGGTAAAGGGATGGCTTTTGTGAAACGTACCAGTACGTCCTTTGGGGGTAAAAGGGTTAACATACTGTATATGATCAAATATTGCTTTTGAAAATAAGTTATCATAGTTGAAGTACTGTATGCCATTGGATATTTCTTTAGTTTTTTCATTCTTTAAATTTGTATGAACAAGGCCAAATCCTATCCGTTATCTATTTTCTGGAAATAAAGGGAAATTGGAATAACTTCTTACTTTTTTTTTTTTTTAAGAATAAGCCCATTTTCAGCCATAGATTCACATTTTGTTCAACCTGATTTTTAATTAAATCTTTCCCCTTAAAAAATTGCTCAAGTTTCCATTACTTTATTATTAAAGTATTATTGTAAGTTTTCTCTGTAAATAGTAAGCATAATTAGAGTTTACTTTTGTATTATTTTTAGCATATCTGAAGAGTTACATCATACTGTGTTTCGAAATCAGGCACAATTTGCGACATTTCAGATTTAATTTTCAAGTTTTAGGTTGTTACGAATGTAACAGCTCATTAGAGTAAGAAATACTGTAATTATGATTTTGAATATATGTGCGTGATAATCATAAACGGTACATATTTATAGACTGATAGGTAGTAAATTGAGTTTGGGTAATAAATGGAATTACAGTGCACTACTTACATTCACGATATGATAATGTGTTGCAGTACTTAAGCAAGGCTTTCATTGGTTTGTCTTTTGTTTATTTATGGTTTCATCCTCTTCTGAAAGTCTTTATATGATTTTTAAGCACTAAGTGTTGTTTTCAGTGTTAAGTCAAGTGGAATATATGACTTACAACCTAGTGAATAAAAAGTAAGGTCACTGAAAGGCATTAGCAGAATAATTTAGTGGGACGTTCTCTTTTAGATTCCTTTTTTTTTTCTTTGCTATGAGGAATTATGTATCCCTTATATTTCTTGTAATTTTACTTTTTCCATTTTTGTAGCACTCTAATGTTATACTATGTATTGCTGTTCTATCTGGTTTTGAATGCTCTGAATGGAAGGAAGGTCTCTTTCTATAAATTATCCAGAACTATTTTTACAGAGTTGAGCGTTACCATCACTAAATTTCTTTTGTTTGAGGAACTCTGTGTTGAATCTACAATCATTGTATCTTACTATTTTGCTGTACCAGCAGTGATTCTCACATACTGAAAGCTAGACATTCTGTGCTCTTAAATTCTCATTTAAATCTATTCTTAAAATACTGTACTTCCATATGCTTGATCAAATTTTTATGATAAAGATTCTTTTAAACTTTTTCATTACATGCCTAAATGCCTCCTGTGTGTGTTTGTATTTGTATGGCTGTTTAATTATTTGTTAATCATCTTAATGTCTTTATAGAGCCTTTACACCACTCTTTTTGAACCATGTCAAACAACCTAAATACCGGCCCACACATTCCTGTTCCTTATTTATTTTTTTAGCTGCCAACATCTTCAATGCCTTATTCCTTTGATTACTTAAATTGGAATAACCACGGAAAAAGGCGTATGAGACCTCCCTGTTCCATGGTATTCTCCAATTTCTCTTTCTCTCCCGCATATCTATAATGATCTATCAGATTTTATATGTGGGGTGTTGTCGCTGAGTGTGGGGTTGTGTGTGTTACAGATCCATCGTCGATGTCAGGTACCGGGGGAAAGCCGACGTACAGTAGTGTTGCCCCCTCCACCACTACCCCCGCCCACGGTACCTTTCTGCTTACTGTCTGCTGCTGCTGCCTTCTATCTGCCCTAACTGCCGCCACTACGCATTAGGCTACGTCACTACTACCTATATATAATATATTCATAATTACTGACACTTCATAGAAATCAAATCATAAAAATAAGTTTATTTAGAGTTATCGCTGCAATTAGGAGTGATCAGTTTTCGTGACATAAACAAGAAATTTATTTTCCTTTTTAGTTTGAGAACCTGAAAACTAATTTTCTGTAAGAACAATATTATGGCTAAACAACAAGGCAAAATTCTTCATAGATAAGTGATATTCGGGAAATTTAGATATTAAAGCTAATTTAGAAAAGGGACTGACTAGCCAACTTATAAGGTATAGTTATGCAATATTCCAATAGTTTCTCCTTATAGCTAAGCCTATCGTAAATTCAGAAGAAATGACATGTCAGATTATTTTCTATTTACTGTACATTTTCACTTTTTTTATGAAAATGGGAGATACAGTGGTGAACATTGTTTTTGAAGCCTCAGTGTTAGTGTATGGAATCATAATATTTGTTGCACCAGTAAAGCACTAAATTAGTTGTGCATTGCTACTGTTGAAAGGTGGGCATTTACTCAAACATTATTCTGGTGTACAATTATATTAATCATGAATTTTTCATGAGTACTGTTCTAGTTGACAATGAAATTTCATAAAAAAGTGCTTTCTCTAATTTTTTAGGATTTGGTAGAATGTGCAGAACACTGAACTGAAAATTAGTACAGTTTTTGAGTGCACATATTGATATTTTTTTTCAGCATTTTCGTTATCTTTTATTGGAAATTGTTTTTAATGTCAGTGAAATTTTATTGAATATAGTATACAAAATATATATGCACTGATTGTATATGTATTTTCTGTTTTTTCTAATGCTGAAGTAGTTTTGTTGAGCATAGAATTGGTTGATTTTAAGTCACTATGTACAGAGCATTTTGCCATTGATACACCTGAGTTGTGTAGTTGCAGATTTAGTAATGCTACATCACAGGTCTTCATGTGTTACAAAGCATGTCTTGTAAGGTGCCAACTAAGTGCAGTTCAGACCCAGAAAAATATGCTTTTAAAGCTTTTTGAAGATTATCTCTGCTTTACCGTAACATCAAGACGTTCTGCTTGCTTTATCAGCGCATTAATTTTTCTTTTGGTAAAATTAAGAAGTATTCAGTTGTTCAAGTACAGGGCTAGGTATTGGCTGAATTAAAGTTGAACAGAAATTCTACGTTCTACGTATAAAATTTTTTATAAAGCTAGACTTTTGACTGGATTATTGCCTGAACAGTTAGTTTGAAAAGAAAATGTGCTTTGAGGTCTGAGCTGCTTTGGCAAAGTGCACTGCCAGTTATTAACATTCCTTTTATATTAAACAAGTTAGCTAGATAGATAATTAATCTAATTGATGAAAATCTCACTTGACTTGTTTTGGAAGACCTCATAATGTAACATGATGGATAAAGAATTCTTGAAGGTTGACTAGATCAATTTTTTGTGGTTCTTAAGTGATTCATTGTAGGTATTGAGTGTTGCTGTTAAGGCTTTGGACTCTTAAAACTAGAACAGCTAAATTTTTGCTAGGTGGTTTAAATGTTCTAATTCAAGCCTTAACAACAACAAGTTCCTAACATACAATTTAAGTATGAATACTGGTTATTGAGTATTTTGATACAACCTATAGGTCTCGAAGTGTTGATTAATGTATTATAATGCTCTCATTTGGGAGCTTGATATTGATATATAGTACATACTACCTTCAACTTAGCCTATATCATTGTATAAAGAACAGCTCATTGTTAGTGATATATTATTAGGATTTAAAAAAGTTTTTCATAGTTAAGTGTGTTGTAGTGGCGGCGTGGAAGAAAAACTAATCCAAAAGGGCAACTCTTTTTGCATATGCATTGTTGTTTTTGCTAAAGCTCAGTTACTCTGTCTCACCTATTTTTTTTTCTTTCCTGACCTCAAATATTTAATGTTCCCCTTCTCTAATCTACACCAAGGAGTCGAGGTAGGAATATCCAACCTCATTCTCCTTAAAACATAATCTTCTCTACCCCATTTCTGTGGAGTGGTGGCGCCGGAGGGGATATTTTCTTTTAGCAGTGTTAGCATTATTTTGCTGGAAAAAAAAGAAGTGGAAAATTAGTATTAAATATTTAAAATGTTTTCAGGGCATGAAGAGGTTTTCTTGGCTGTAAGTTGCAGTTTCTTTTATAAATCTTTTGCCTTTTTTACAATTATAACTCACATATTTTCCTCTAACAGTCCTGAATGTGTTTAAAAGATTTCAAAATTAAGTTGTACACATTATTTTCTTGATCATCAGTATGGGTTTGAAAATATAGCAAGTAAGGTAAATATATCCTCTCATTATGTCCTGAAAATTTTCAGTATTTTAAAGTTGTATTCTTTCATTACCGAACATGAATAGAATTGTTAGCATAGTTTATGGATATACTGTTCAGTATTATATTTTCTATGATGAAGACTATGGAAAATATTTTAATTGTTCATCTTTGCTTATGTGTTAACCACCACATCTTCCTTTATTTTTCATCACTTGTACTGTAGTATACTTTAATTATTTTGAATGAAATTAGTTTTCAGATAATCCTTTTTGTCTTTTGCATGTTTTTATGTGGTTGTAGCAACTCAGGAATGTGGGTCACTGTGCATAAATAGGAAAAAGATCAAAGAATGAAACTTGTTTAAAAAAAGAAAATTTTTTAGTATTATCCCTCTGGCGCCTTGCACTCTTCACCTTGCACTTGGCTGGATTTCTGCATGAAGTCTAGAGTCCAGTATTTTCCTTTTCCCATATCTTCAATGTTTACAGCAATGATTGTGGTCACACTGCAAGGATAGAACTCTATAATATTCTTTTTCTTTTCATTGCATCAACAGTAGTTTTTTTTTTTTTTTCAAAGCATCTTTTCTTATTGTACATAATGAGAACTTTCTTTTTGTATCTTAGTGGATATGGGGTACTTTGAAATAAGTGTCATTGCAAGTAAAAAGAGTGTTCATAGAGATCATTCCTTGCATCATGAATCGTGTGTTGCATGTGTTCCTCAGGCGCACGTGGTTGCTGCATATTTGTTCTACCAGTGTTGTCACCTTTTATCTATCATATTTAATCTATTGAATGATCTATGTGGTTGCTAATTTAATTCCTTTTAGTAGTTCACTATATTAAATTACCTTTTAATTTTGTCTGTCCATAAGTTTATATTCAGTATATATGTTGTGAACTTAATGTTTTGCCCAATCGTAGGGAAATCCGTTTTTAGTTCTTGGACGTTGTCAGTATCCATAGTTTGGCCCATAGAAAGCCTTTGTAGATTATTATATTCCAAGGTGTGGCTCTGGGTGAATAGGAATAACAGCTCACACACTATAGCTGCTGACCATTCAATATAAGTTGATGGTTTATTTCAGAATTGTTAACACTATGCAGTAGTAATGGTACATACTGATACACTAGTTTTATGTAACACCGCTATCAGATTTATATTTATATGACAACTTGAGATATGAGAATAACACTTAGAATTTCAACTTTATTATGATATGCTTTACAAAGGATGAGATTTAGTCTTTGATGAATTTTGATTTATCAATTAAATCATGTTAGTGTTGCAGTAAATTACACTATTTAATCCATTTACAAGTATGATTTATTTTATGGCTTTGAGTATCAAGGTGTAGTAATTGATTTATTAAAGTTATCCATTCTTTATGACCCTGTTGAACTATTGAGACAGCACAAATTTTGGTCCCTTTGAAGTAAAAAGTAGTCTAGACTTTCAGTTGTTACAATGTTAAAACAGTGGTTAAAGTCTGCATGGTTAGAGTTTTAGGGTGTTTTAGCATGAAAAAAGGGAAGTCTTTGTAGCACAAAGTTCTGTCGTACTGGTTATCTTACATTTGGCTTTGTTGAATAAACAAAAAGATATTTAAAATTACAAGTAAATTTTTAAATTCTTGCCAGACTGGTGAGTAATACATAAGTACAGTATGCTTATAGCAGTTTTACTTTGAATGAGCCATATGGAGCCAGGTATTTACACTTCATAAGAAATTGAAATAGGAATTTGTCTATCCAGTCAGCTTTGTCCTGCAGAATTGATTTCTAGTTTGCTTTGTAAAGCGGCTAAAGTTGCGTTTTATTGGGCTCTTCATGATAGGTGCCCTTGGTGCTCCTCAAGTGAGCTGTCAATTTCAATTCCTAAGAGCCCCCTCCCTTTTCCTCTAACCTATCCCTTTAGACCTATATCGACTCATTCCCTTCCTTGTTATTTCATTGTTCAGTGGTCAATGAGTCCACTGTTGATCTTTGATTGTTCTCTGGTGACATTCTCTAGCATTGGTGATGAATTTAGCCACCTCGCCAGTAACCATATGCCCTCAATGATACCTAATTACTGAGTGTAATACATCAATATATTGTACAAATTGTTTGAAAATACAAGATATTCATAAACGTCGATTTTTCATTTATCATTCATAGAGGATGAAAAGTCATGTAGACTGCTTACAAAGTTTAGAAATTTTATGTTTGAGGTTGATTATTCCATTATTTGTAATAGGAAACTACAAATAGGTATGCAGGATCTTTCTCTGGTAGATATCTAATAAGACATTTCTATATATCATAGCATAATCAGCAAACAATTTGGAACTAGATTATACAGTATATTCTCCAGATGGGATGCTACATTCAGTGAGAATAATGTGGAATTATTTCTTAACCAGCAGTCGTAATATATAGTATGATAAGTCTTTTCTTTATTAAAGCAATCATTATTATTGCTAAAACAAGTGCTGAGTATTTTTGTACCTTTCACTGCTTCCAAGCCAATACTTCATCTCATTTTAATACATCATAAGCTGATTGCTTTCCTGTGTTCAATTTCTGCTTGCCACTTTTACCTAATTTGAGGTCTCATGTTTGAACTTGCATCTAAATCCTTGTTGCAATGAGTTTGAGATAAAGTTTGATCTTTTCATTTAGTGTAATTTCATTCCTGACTGTCTTTGCATAATACTTTGATGCTTAACCAGTCAAGTATGTATTTTTTTACATCATGAAATTTATGATTTTTAAAACCCTGCTTAGCATTTGTGTTCTTTGTGCATTATTTTGTTGCAAGATTAAACTTCAGGTCCTATGTTGCAACATTGCCTAGTGATATAACACAGTTCCCTTATACCGTATAGCAACTTCAACATAGATTGTAAGGAGTTTATTTGTATTTAGAGATGCAGTATGTAAAAGATTATTACCTTCAAAGTTTGTGCTATGGGTAGATTGATATAACAAATTGATCAAAGCAGTAATGAATTTTCAGGTTGAAGTAACTTAATTTTAGGAGGATGTTAGTTAATTACCATATCAGTGGCATGACATAAGATATATCTGTACTCTTTATACAGTGCAATTCATACAGATAATTAGATAATTTATTATTACATATTAAAAGGAATTGTGGAGCTATTTTATTAGTGCATACAGGAATGGTTGTTTTGTTTATGCTGTATCTCGGATTATGTAGGTTTGAGAAGGTGGGTATGATAGTAAAATTGGCTTAACATATTCTTTTTATTCTTTACTCGTTGGTAGAATGTGAGAATAATGGTTTATCAAATTTACAATTTGCCTATTAGCCAGTGCATGTGACTTTTCAAGGTACTTATGTTTAAACGGTTTTCACCGTTTAAGCTTTTTTGTGGTGTCATAAGGTATCTTTGGATCCTCTTCTTCAAATGATCATTGATATGTGTGATGGTGTCCATGGGGACTTGCTGTAAACTAGCTTCATTGTCTAGCTACCCAACTTTACTGGGCCATTTTCTTTAATAATGAACTTGCTGGGCTCACTGTAATAATCATAATTCACATTTAGCTCTTAAATTTCATTGTAACTTGTTTCTCGTCTACAAGTTTTTAACCTGACGGTCTTGTTTAGTTCTCATATTTCAAAATGGATTGCTGTAATATCTTGCATATGTCTTTCCCTCCCTAGTACATGTTGCTTCCTATTTCCAAAGACTGTCCTTAGCATTCCCATCCTCCCCTCACTACTGTCCCTAATGACCCGTGATATGCATAACGTGGCTGGGGTCATAGGAAAGGCAGGCTAAAAGGAGCTGGCCTAGTGTCGAGTATCGCCATTGTCAACCAGTGCTACTGTCCATCGTACCATACTCTTCTGTGTAGCCTGCCAGCAGTGCACCACCGAGTAGTGTAAGTGTGGCTTGGAGAAACGGATTTCCCTACAAATGATTATTATTACCCTTGAGCATCTCGACTATCATAGCGGCTGTCAGTGTTCATTACTCCTTTTCTTTTGAAAGTCAGTTGGGTTGGAGGCTGTTTTCACTTCTTAACAATTTACTAGTATTTTCAGATGTAGTTTATACTAACATATTTGTAAGGACAGACTTAGTGGTAAAACAGAGGTGACAATATTAACAGTATTTAACACGCTTCATGTTATTGTGACATATGATAGTTGTAATAATTTGACTAAAAGTTTTATATTTTGGGCAATAACAGATATAGTGCTGAGTAGAAATAGGTTAAAATCAAATTTTTGTAACTGAAAAAGAATTGTTCTCTAAAATCACATTATATACAGTGTTTTTCCTATACAAGTAGTTAGATTAGGAAAAATGCACTATATCTGTTTTTCTTTGCCTTATTGTTATTTGCACTGTCATTGCTACTTACTGAAAAATGCATTAATAATTCAAGTTCAATAGGTAGCAGTGACATTTAATAACAAAATCTAACAAACTTTGTACTTCAGACCCAGTTGGCCCACAACCTTCCACTGGTGGAGTTGGAACAGGACTCATTATCGGCATCATTGTGATCGTTGTACTAATTGTTATTGTGGTTGCTGATGTGATGTGCTATTGCACAAAGAATGCTGGCTTGACTGCAGCCATTGTGGGTAAGAGAGGATCTAAGGACAAAGACAAGGAAGCCATGCTTGAAGACGGCAAGAATGCAAGGTATGTATGATTCATATAATTTGCCTTGCTACTTCACCTCCTCTTCTACTGCTGCCTCTTTCAAGGTCAGCTATGGGTCTTTAATACACTTGAGTAGTATTAAGTCATAGACTAATAAATATGTAAGTATTAGCAATCTTGATAATGTATTTAGGCTTGAATGTTGTAATATTAACTTAAGTGCTTCCAGATGTAGTTTACAGTATTTTATACTATAGCCATTCACTGGGGTAATATAGCTGTAGCAGTACTTTATTGTTCTGTAGATGTTACTTTGTTTCACTCTTCACCTTCCCTTAGTGCTGATACCCTCAACGAAGAATCCAAGGATGAAACCAAACCTCTTGATGAAAAACCACTCCCTGAGAAGGAAGTCCCCAAAGACCTCGAGAAAAAAGTTGATATTATTTCTGAGAAAGAGACGTAAGAGAGCCCAAAATGATTACAATTGCTTAAATTTATATGCATCCAGTATGACTTCTTTCCATGTCTCAATTTCTTGAGTTAATTAGCATGTTTAATGAATGTGAGTTATATTTGAATATAATACTGTACTAACCGACAGCATTTAAAGATTTTCATTATTAGTTACAGTATATGAAAATAATTTTTTTTAGTACAATTTTGGTATAACAGATGTTAGTAAGGAGTTAAATGTGCATATAACTGTTGAATGTCTGACTAACACAGAACTTTATAATCTGATGAAAATCAGCTAGTTCCTTTTTTTATAGATTTTTTTCTTTACATTTGCCTCTGCCGAACTTTAATTCATGCTTATTATTCGCAATGTGTAGCTGTCATTGCTTTTTATATACAGTATTATTTATGTCTTTGAACCTACCCTGATGATTATATCGTTTCTCTCTTGAAGATTGGCTTATACTGCACAGGTATTAACGTTTACCGCAATACTAAAAATTTCCCATTTTCTTCGTTTCATAAGGCTCAGGCCTGTAGCCCAGTATTGAAATAATCTAGCAGCCAATGGCAATGACCATGGTGTGGGTATGTTATACTTGCTTTTGTCTATCAGTCTTCTTGTCAACTTGGGCTGTGTGACCTCCCTCCAGATTGTGAAAGCATTTAACAGTTTTATTCAGGTTATTAGTGATTATAAGGACTGTCTGCTATTGAATTTGTTAGTGATTACTGTACAGATTGTTCAAGGGAGTTGTTTCTGGGAAATCATGATGGTCATTCTCATGGGGGATGATTACTGTAATTTAGGTATTGAATTGTTGTGGGGGATGTGAAGGCCTTAATGTTCCTTTTATGGAAATGTATGTGTAAATGAGTACTGACCAAATTAAAAATTCCAAACAGTGGGGATGATAATGGTAATGACATGCTAACCATTAGTAAGCTTTCTGACCATTATATTAATGAGCTTCATTGTAAGGAGGTGAGTGAATCTTACTTGAAATACCAACCAAGCCAGAGTGCGCCTTCATCATCCGGTCGAGCTGCTCACAAGCGTGATCTGCACCTAATGACACAAATGGAATCTCACTCTTGGTGATAGATAAATTCCCATCTTTCAAGTTTTTTCCATGTTGCTGGATGTTTTGTTTTCAATTGATGTATGTCAGCAATGTACCTTGGCCAGAGTCGTTTATATTGTGTTTGATCTAATATAAAAAAAAAAAATTAGTAATTGTCAGCTTCTACAGTACATGGAGAGTAAGATCTGCATTTCTGGGTGCTTCAGAAAAGAACAGGATGGTTTCAAGTTGGTGAAAATAATTCATCATTGATTTAAACATAGCATTCAATGACTTTTTGTCTTTCCACTTTTTAAGCTGTTCAATGACATTCTCGGTAGTCAGGATTTGTAGCAAGTTTGTGTTGGCTACCTTGATGCTTTCTTGTCCATCGCCAGCAATATTTTTCTGATTTGGAGTAGGTCTCCTACAACTCATTGCTTGCTTCTAAGCAGACTGTCTTTAGATGTGGAATCTCTGTGAAGAACAGTTCCAGAGCAATCTCGTACAAAGCCTTGTATGTATAGTTATGTGCAAAGAGTGTCCTATTATAGTGACTGCATTTAAGGATTTGTCTCGTAGTAGCTTGCCCATTTATTCCTGCTTCCATCCAAGCATCATCAAATTCTGAATTTTCAATAGACATTACCAAAGCTAGCATACCATAGCTCGTAAAGCTCAATATTATCAAAGATGGCTGAAAATCGATGATCTATCTAAAAGAGACAATTCATCATTCCACCAATGGACTCTCCAGACCTAAAACACATAAGAAATACATTTTGAAATTATGATCTATATCAATGAGAAGCTAAGATTTGTGCAAAATCTTATTAAGGCAGCCATTTTTTTATGATAGAAAATAGCGGCCATTCAGGTGCTTACACAAATGGAAATATTTATTTGTTGGATTTCTAATGTTGTAAGCGTTCCAAAAATGTATAGGTTTGCTAATCTCCATGAATTCTGAACAAAAGTAAATAATGAACCTGACTAAATGTTACCAGAATCCCACAACTTTTTATAATTCTGGTCGTAACTAAATGACTTGGGAGTAAACCATATAGAGGACTTGTATAGCCAGGAAAAAATACAAATCATCTTTGAAATTTTTAGTATTACTGTATTACATTTTGCTATAGAGCATGTGAAGGTCCAAAAATTGCCCAATTTAGTAATGTATGATATATGAACATAGCAATTATTTACACAAGCACAATCCCACTTATTAAGGAATATTCACATGCAAAAACTAGACAAAATTAACCGTAATCAGAGATAGGGAGCCTATGTAGTACTGTCTGGCTAGTCAAAGGACCCAATAATTATTCGCTAGCGGTAGTATCTCAACGGGTGGCTGGTTTGCTAAAGAAATGTTGTTTGTGGGTAATAAAGTGGGGAGTATTTTTGAAGTATTGTATTAATATTTTGCAGACTATAGTAGGAGTTATTTCTAGTCGTATAGAAGAGAAGTTTGGTGGCAATCAAGATCTGAATCTTATTTTGGACTCTGGCTTGTTTTGATAAAACTATTTCATTTGGGCTTCTGAGGTTGTAGCAAACTGTGTGTTCTGTGTGTTTTTTATTAAGCATATTTAGCAAGTGTGTTCTTCTGTGGCTGGGATAGTGATGCACAGAACTATCCTTGATTTCTTCTCTTAATTTGGGCCCTATATTAGATATAAATAGAATCAATAAGGTGATTGACCTAGGGAATGCCAAGACACAATGTGATGCTTTGAAGACCCTTTCTATGAATACCCCCTTTTCTCCCTATAGATCAGTACAAACTGTATCTGTAGAATTTTCTCTTCCAACAAATTCGTTTCATAACAATGTTAGAACATCAGTATTCCGCTGTAGCAAGCGTTCCAGCTATAATGACAGCAAGACTTGTCAAACTTATAGGAAAATGTTATGATGTTCTTTCCCAACTGATCCTTGTAAGAGGAAGACTTTCCCACTTCTATTAGGTTTGGGGAAACATTCATTCCAAACCATGTGTGCTATCCGTGGTCAGAGAGGGCTTTAGAATTCATCAGGCCTCCAATCTTTCAGGGTGGTTGATAGAAATAAACAGAATTTTAGTATTTCAATACTCACCTGATATTTACATATATGCCCACCCTTCTCCCCATTGACTAATAATGTCAAGAGGATACTGCTAGGAGACAAAGACAAAAGCAAGTATGTCGTACCGACAGGGTTCTTGCCATTTGCCACTAGATTGTCTCAGTATTGGGCCAGAGGCCTAAGCCTATTGAAAGGAAGAAAACGATAATTTAGCTTTGTGGTAAACGCTGGTAAGAGTCAAACTTCAAGGAAGAAACAATATGATCATGAGGTGAGTACAGAGATAACAAACTATATTATTGAAATTCTATTTCGTTTTACAGCTTTTAAGAAAATGTTTGCAGATGTGTCAATGTTTGTCGAGTGCTTCTTAATGAAATATTAATGTATCTGATATAGTTGATATAGCTTACTGTATATATTTTATAGAATTCAATATAAGTAACTTATAATTTGGATATTGAGGAATATTTCAACTTTTATATTAATTGGTTTATAAGTTTTTTGAGGGTACAGTAATTTAATACCTCCCCTTAGTAAAATGTACTCTGATGCACAGCAACTAAACTTATTTACTGTACAGTACTTACAGTATGTTTGCTTTTTATATGTTTAGTAGTGAGAAATTGATAGTATTTGAAATACCATGGTCAAGGAATATGAATATTTCATATCAATTTGAATAGCTAACCTTTTCGTAAAAAAAAATGGAAAATTTAATAGGACAAAAAGACGTGTTCTGAATACATGAAGAAATCTTAGTTTGATGGATTGGAGGTATCAATCTGCTCCGTTGGTCAGGATCGTGCTCTTAGTTAAAGATTTAAAGTGATGGTAATTCTTTTAATTTTGGAAGTCAAGATAGCGTAGCTATATGACTTTTTAGAGGTGGTACACAGGTGAAGTGCAGTTGGAAAGCTTATTTTTCAAGTACAGTATAATGCTAAAAATTCAGGAAATACTACATAGCTTGTAGTAGTATTTAGAATAATAAAAAGAAATATATTTAAAACCATTTTAAACAAGGGCTATAAGTATGTACTTAATATGAAACTAAAACAGCTTAGTAAATAGTATGCAGTATATGAGCCTGTTATATTTTTGGTGATATAACTCATGATATTTTTATTGCTAAGAATAGCACTTGATCTAAAGTCTGAAACTCATGGAAGTTATACCGCTAGCTACATTGTGCTAAAGGGCCTGTTTTCTAGGTGCTTGTTATCTTGGTGCCTCGTAGGAAATCAATATTTATGAATCTTCTTTGCATGCCATGCAATCTAAACCTTTATAAAGGTTCATTTGCTTGCCAGAGGCTCATTAATACACAAGATTTTATAGTGCTATGGGACCTTTGCTAAATGCTAACCCAGGATTTCCGCAATATCCCACTCCAGCGATGAGAAACACGAGGGAAACGGTGAGACGAAACCTGTAAAAGAAGAGGATGCCAAACCAATCCAGCAGGAAACAGATGAGAAGGCCAAGGAAGTGACTGAACCCACAGAAACCACACCTATGATTCAAGGGTAGGGTGAAGCCCCCCAAATTAAAAAGCACTTTCTAACTCCTTCATTGTGTGTGTGTTTTTTCTCATTTATGGGAGGTTCATCCTTTAACCTGTGGTGTTTTTGGGTCTCGTGTGTTCTTGTTTCACTGCACGTATTGTGATGTTAAGTAGAAGTAGATATTTTGTCATTTTTTCTTGCACTGGAAGTGACACTTATGAATGCAATAATGTCTACAGAATAGCTAATTTGAAATAATTTTTAATATACAGTCCAGTAATGAAAATATTGCATGAATTAACAGCACTTTATTTTAACATCATGCATGTTCATTTGTTATGGCTTTTGGCATTTTTAATCTATATGAATTTTTTCACTCTGTTTAGTGATTTTATAAAGCAGTTGATGAGGACTGCTATTTTCTATTTTTTAAACTTTAATATTGCAGCAGATTCATAAAAATTTTCCATTGTAGAATGTGTGGAAGTTTGCCTTATGAAATGTTACGTGACCTACCTTTAATATCTACTTTAAGAAATTGGCATGTGAACATACATTTGTACATTGTTACTCAAATAGAAAGTGTTTTGACTTGTGTGATATTGTTGTCTATTGTTGTTATGTTTCCCATTTACTTTTATGTGAATCAACTGTTTATTTGTATGAGACTTTTTCATTATGTGTAAGGTTTTTTGTCATGTTTTATGTGGCTCAGCTGTTAGGATAAATTTCGTTTACTTACCTTTTGTGCATTTATAAATCTTCAGATAGAAAGGGAAGGAATTACATCATTGATGTTATATTTTACACTTCATAATAACATTTACTCATAATCACAAAATTGAATTTTTTGACATGATATGTACACCACTAAAACTATAACCCAGCTTGCAAGCTAAAGCACAGTGTACTAAAAATTAGCAGGGATGTGTTGCCAGTGCACTGTTCTGCATTCTTTACTTTGAGATCATTCAACTATAAAAGAAATAGCTGTGCTGTGCTTTATTAGCTGGCAATTTTGCTTTAATATGGATGCTTTGATAAAAATCTCGTGATTTTCCAGAGAATTTAGTTCCCGTCTTACTCAACCTTCTCAATCTGAACTAAAGTTTAAGTTAGAAGATGTGAAGTGTTGTGAAGATACTGTACAGTGTGCATGATGATGAAGCAAAATTTTCATTTTAGATCATTAGTGCTAGATATATTTTTCATGTGTACAATTGTAGTGATTTCTTAATTGATGTGTAAAGTGACAAGAGAAACTATGGATATTGTACATGGATTGATTGTGAAGTTTTACACCTAACATAATGTGTTATTTGTTCTGTGTTTGTTTAGTTTTTAGCTAACTGTTTTACTCTTAAATAGTTGTGTACCATGGTTTTATCTTTCTGATTCTTTGTGGAAGTGTATATTGTCTTTCTTTTCTTAAAGTTTGTGTAAAAGTTTTAACTAAATTCCTATTGTTATTTTTCTTTATGAATTATAACCAATTATTTTTATCCTTAAGTGATCCCATTATTTATCTCAAATTTTATTTAAATTTTATTGTTCTATTTGAGGAATTTTACAGAATTCTTAGGAATTTGCGAGTTCAACTTTAAATAATCAGAAGACAAAAAATTTCAATATTTCACCCATCATAATTATTGTATTTGATTTATCATATTTTTGATTTGGTTAAAGTATTTGAGTGCTCTATTACAATTTTGAAAAGGAAGACTAATTAATTTTCAAATATGGTACATTTCATCTTGAACAAAGTACCTTACTCTAGAAAGTAACATACAAGATAATACTAGGTGGGTAGATGTATTTTTAATACATTTAATCAAGATCTTTGCTGTACCATGCCCACTCTTTTTTCTTCTTTTGGATAACAGTATGTTCCTTTTCAAGGAACACTTGTAGTTTTAGTTCATACAGACAACTCCTTTGCTGTACCAAGCCTATTTTTTTTTTTATCACAGTAGGTACTTTAAACAAATTCACATAATTATTATAGTTCATGACCAATAAAATCTTGTAACTGGTGTATATTTAGAAATTTTTGTTTTTTCTCAAACTAAACACCAGAAGCTACCATAGCACTCTAAAAAGACATGAAATTGAAATTGCACGAGTATGCTTACTTGCATTCAAATTCACTTGGATGAATATCTGCTTAAAGGAAATTATTACCAGTATATTGAATTTATTTTTTTTGACATCATTGCTTTGTGTTTGCAGTATAGAAAAATATATTAAATAAGAGTGACGCAGATTTGTGGTATTAACGTTTACTTTGTCACCAAGGAACTCACAATTGTAACATTTATTCTGATGAATTAGAAAAGCATAGGTATTTTTAGAAAAAATATAGCCCAGTTGTCTATTTTGTTCATTTTAAAATAGTAGTTTTTGCCATAAAAGTTCTTGATGAATAATCCCATAGAAAAGCACAGGTATTTTTAGAAAAAATATAGCCCAGTTGTCTATTTTGTTCATTTTAAAATAGTAGTTTTTGCCATAAAAGTTCTTGATGAATAATCCCATAGAAAAGCACAGGTATTTTTAGAAAAAATATAGCCCAGTTGTCTATTTTGTTCATTTTAAAATAGTAGTTTTTGCCATAAAAGTTCTTGATGAATAATCCCATAGAAAAGCACAGGTATTTTTAGAAAAAATATAGCCCAGTTGTCTATTTTGTTCATTTTAAAATAGTAGTTTTTGCCATAAAAGTTCTTGATGAATAATCCCATAGAAAAGCACAGGTATTTTTAGAAAAAATATAGCCCAGTTGTCTATTTTGTTCATTTTAAAATAGTAGTTTTTGCCATAAAAGTTCTTGATGAATAATCCCAAAGTTTGTTTACAACAGAGTAAAACTAACCTGTATCTTGATGCTTGAAGCCCATGTACCCTTTTACTAACTTGGAATTGCCATACTAAACACCCATATTTTTTGGTCAAGATCCCTCTACCTGCTAATTTGAATCGTTACACAGGTTCTGCTGAATACACCTATTTATTATATATACTGTAGTAACCCATACATACATTATACTGTACATTGAGGAAAGACTTTGGAGTGACTGTTGAATATGTATTATCCTTATTATTATCAGTGAACTTTTCAAGAGACCTTTATTTACTGCATGAGAATAATGCAAAAAGAATTGCGCTAAGGGGGCCCTTTTTTATTATAATAAGTGCATATGCACAACAAGTGTGGAAGTTAAGAATACATTCTGGAAAGAGATGGATTGAATTATAAAATCAACAAAAATGGAAGAAAAGCCACAGTTATTGTTGGAGGAAATGGACATTTTTGGATGTAATTAGAAAATACTGTATTCACAGAATACATAGAGGACGCAGTATGGGAAAAATGAATGAAGAAAGAGAACTAACAAAAGCACTTTTTTTATGAACAAAAACTAAGCAATAAACAGTAGTGGGTGAAGACAAATTCAAATAGATTTTTGATGCGTTGATAAAGTACCTAACACAGATTAGGGGTGGCATAGTCTTTATAAGGCAAGTTCTATCTATTTACCAAGGCCCTTCCCCCAATTTTGGGGGTTAGCCGACATCAAACAAAGGAACAAAAGGGGACCTTTCCTCTTTCCGCTCCTCCCAGCCTGACAGGGATTCAGCCGGGTTTGTCCGGTACTGCTAAGGTGCCACAGCCCACCCTCCCCTGTTATCCACCACAAATGGAGCTCCATATGCCAAATCCCCTACTGCTGCTACCTCTACGACTGGAGGAAGCAGGAGGCCCTACCAGAACTGCGTCACAATCGTTCACCATTCATTCCTATTTCTAGCACGCTCTCCTGCCTCTCTCACATCTATCATCTTATCACCCAGAGCTTTCTTCACTTCATCCATCCACTCAAACCTTGGCCTTTCTTTTGTACTTCTCCCATCAACTCTTGCATTCATCACCTTCTTTAGCAGACAGCCACTTTCCCTTTTCTCAACATGGCCAAACCACCTTAACACATTCATATCCACTCTAGCTACTAAATCATTTCTTACACCTGTTCTCATCCTCACTACTTTGTTCCTAACCCTATCTAATCAAGATACTGTATACTGCCATACTCCTCGGACATTTCATCTCGAACACATTCAATTTCTGTCTCTCCGTCACTTTCATTCTCCACAACTCCATACATCACAGTTGGTACAGTCACTTTCTCTTACAGAACTCTCTTTACATTCATGCCTAACCCTCTATTCTTTACCACTCCCTTCACTGCCCCCCCAACACTTTGCGTCCTTCATTCACTCTCTGACGTACATCTGCATCCACTCCACCATTTGCTGCAACAACAGACCTCAAGTACTTAAACTGATCTATTTCCTCAGGTAACTCTCTATTCAACATGACATTCAACTTTGCACCACCCCTTTCGTGCATCTCATAAACTTACTCTTTCCCACATTAACTCTCAACCTCCTTCTCTCACATACCTTCCAAACTCTGTCACTAATTGACCAAGCTTTTCTTCCGAGTCTGCAACCAGTACAGTATCACCTGCAAATAACAACTGATTTACCACCCATTCATGATCACTCGTCTTATCAGTTTCAGTTTTCGACCAAGCACTCAAGCATTCACCTCTCTCACCACTCCATCAACAAACAAATTGAACAACCATGGCGACATCACACATCCCTGTCTCAGCCCCACTCACACTGGAAACCACTTGCTCATTTCATTTCCTATCCTAACACACTTTACTACCTATGTAGAAACTCTTCTCTGTTTGCAAAAACCTTCCACCAATTCCATATAACCTCATCACATTCCACATTGCTTCCCTATCAACTCTATCATATGCTTTCTCCAGATCCATAAACGCAACATACACCTCCTTGCCTTTTGTCAAATATTTCTCGCATATCTGTCTAATTATAAAAATCTGATTCATACATCCCCTACCTCTTCTAAAACCACCCTGTACTTCTAAGATTCCATTCTCTGTTTTATCCTTAATCCTATTAATTAGTAATCTGCCATACACTTTTCCATCTACACTCAACAAACTAATACCCCTTGAATTACAACACTCATGCACATCTCCCTTACCTTTATATAGTGGTACAATACACACACACAGTCTACTGCTACCATTTACAATGTAAAACACACATTAAACAATCTCACCAACCATTCAAGTACAGTCACTCCCCTTTCCTTGAACATCTCAGTCCTCACACCATCTATACCAGGTGCTTTTCCTACTCTCGTTTCACATAGTGCTCTCTTTACTTCCTCTCTTGTAATCTCTCTCATTCTTATTTCCCATCACTGGCACCTCAACACCTACAACAGAAATTATATCTGCCTCCCTATTATCCTCAACATTTAGTAAACTTTCAAGATATTATGCCCATCTTTTCCTTGCCTCCTCTCCTTTTAACAACCTCCCATTTCCATCTTTCACTGTCTCCTCAATTCTCAAACCACCCTTCCTTACTCTCTTCACTTCCTTCCAAAACTTCTTCTTATACTCTTCATCTAATCTGTTTTTTTTTTTAATGACTTTGTCACTACAGTATATAAAAACTAGAAAATATAATCTTATTAAATTTCAATGTAATGCGGAATCTGTAAAATGTTGAATTACTACATGATGAAAGACAGTAATTTTTAAAAGACAAAGGGCTTGTGAAACTGATTGCAGCAAGGGAGTTGATATTGCCCACAGTCATTAGAAAACTTAATCCTATGATTGTGAGAAGGTAATAAAAGAACAAAAAAGGCCCCATAACTCTCTACACCCTATGCATGCTATAAATGTTTTCATAGAAATACATTGGTCAGCCACAGAAAGGTCCAATTTTTAAGTGAGTTCAGATTTTAATCTTATGAAAATAAGTTTTCACTTGACACAAATATTTTCTTATTAAAACTGTTATACCTTACTGGACAATTTATTCATATTGGTAAGGGCTAGATATATCATGCATTGGATATAGAGTTTTTCCCTTTCTTCTTTCTTTCATTATCTACCACTGTAATGTTTATTGTTTTTAAGTGTTGATGCAGGTTTAGATTTAAGCAGTAAATGCATTGTAATGAGTTTCCCTTGTAGGTACTGTTCAAGGCCAGTTGACTTAGAATTGTACTTTTTTAATGTGTATATATCAAGCATCTTGTTTTGTTAATGAATAATCAAATACAGTAAACTCTCTCTTATTCGGCACCATAGGGATTGGAAGGTTGCCGTATCTCTGAATTATTTCTATGAATGATGTTCATATTGCATCTCTCTGAAAGTTTGGTTTTATCGGCATTTACCCGTAATATGAAAGACTTCCTGTTTTCTTTCTAGCAATTAATGGTGACCAATGATGGCTTGTCAATTCAGAGGTCCTTTGTCTTCCAGTCTGTGTCAACTTTGGATTGTAGGCATTCCCTATTTCTGGATTGTTTAACTTTAGGTTTTTCGGTACTTTTACAAATGTCTTCATCTGTATTTGTAAGTAACTACAGTGTAGATCGTTCAAGGGAATTATTTTTGGGCAATCATGATCTGCATTCTTTGTTTCTCGTGTCAGGGACAGTATTTGATTTAAATAACAGTTGTGAATGGTGCAAAAGGCCTCACTGTTCATTTTATGTGCAATTATATTGCTATGTTGAGAGAATGGAAAATGGTTGTCTGCTAAAGAAGGTGATGAATGCAAGAGTTGATGGGAGAAGTACAAGAGGAAGGCCAAGGTTTGGGTGGATGGATGGTGTGAAGAAAGCTCTGGGTGATAGGAGGATAGATGTGAGAGAGGCAAGAGAGCGTGCTAGAAATAGGAATGAATGGCGAGCGATTGTGACGCAGTTCCAGTAGGCCCTGCTGCTTCCTCCGGGGCCTTAGATGACCGCGGAGGTAGCAGCAGTAGGGGAGTCAGCATTATGAAGCTTCATCTGTGGTGGAAATGTGGGAGGTTGGGCTGTGGCACCCTAGCAGTACCAGCTGAACTCGGTTGAGTCCCTGATTAGGCTGAAGGAACATAGAGAGTAGAGGTCCCCTTTTTGTTTTGTTTCATTGTTGGTGTCGGCTACCCCCCAAAATTGGGGGAAGTGCCTTGGTATATAGATAGATATTGCTATAGTTGCTGACCAAATCAAAGTTCGATTATAAAGTAAATTATGACGATAATGACATGCCAGCACAGAATTCCAATACAGTACAGCACTTATTAAATCAAGGTTTGATAGTAATAAGCCTCAAAAGCTCTAAACTTATTTGACTTCTTTTGTGAAATCTCAGAAGGCCAGTGAGTCTTCCCTTAAAGGCAGTAATTCTGAACTAACCTGTCCTACTTCAAACTGATCTGTATTCTTGAGTCAGGTCTAGTGACTCTAGTGTTATATTCAGTAAGGGTTCTGATGCTGCACAGCACATCACAGATTTAAGATCCTCTTATAGAACCTCAAATTTTTTTATTTACTTGAGATCCTTCTTCTGTGCATTCCCACAATTCAACCGTTCATTTAGATAATTAGAATGTGAGGCAGAAGACCGAGTTGGTAGACTAATATCCATCCTTTCACTCAAGTAAGCATTCTAAAACAACCTTGTATTTCATATGTGGATGGTGTGTCTTATCGTATGATTTCCTCAGAGCAAATGTATTTGATAAAGTTCTGGCCAAAGTTGATCGGTTCCATTATGTTTTGGATGGCAGAGAGCATCGTGCGTTTGCAAGCTCGGCCTCTAGCTTATCATGTCTTAACTCTAATGGGTCAATATATGTGCTAGTACCTCAACTGCCAAAACATATACAACAACAAAATGTAGGCATTTCTAGCCCCCTCTAGACAAAGACCTCAGACATGTCAATTTATGTCTGGGGTTTTGCCAATTTTCATCATCACACTAGCTAATGCCGATTGGTGGTGGTGGTAGATTTTCGTTCGATCGCTCACAGTAAGCCAACCTAGTATTGGTGGCCCTGACTAGCACAGCTTTGCTAATCATGACGATTTGCAAACCCTTTCACCACGTTAAGGTACCCCCTTTCAGAAATGAATGCAGGTAGTCGTCAACTTATGACCGAGATAAGGACCGAGAAATGCATCGTAAGTTGATTTGGACGAATGTCAAACTTAAAAAGTGATTTTTCTGTAGATTTACTATGATGCTTCATGATTCGGTAATCATCTAAGATTCCAAGTCATATTTTATCAATATTTTCTTACTGCATATCATTATTTAATTTTCCAAGGCCCCCAATATTTTTGTAGGGAGTTAATTTTTAGCCAGGAATGCAGGATCTTGGTATAGAATAACATCTTCCGGTTCCAAAAATTCAATGTGGCTATCATCCATTGATAGTGCCACAATCTCACTGACTGTACCACCAGAAGCCATAGCTAATAAAAAGATAGATTTTTTAGTAAGATCCCTCAAGGAAGCAGAATAGTTATCCATTGAGGAGGCTAAGTGCAAGACTTTATCCAATGACCAAGTCATGATTTTGGGAGGAGCATTTGGTTTCAGTTTACCGCAAGCCTTAGGATCTTATTGAACTGTTCGCTGTTGAGTTCTATATCAAAAGCATAAGCGATAGGTCTGGTCAGGGCCAATTTACACGAGGAAATAGTTGTGGAAGCCAGACCTTGTTCATTTAATGAGATAAAGAATGATAAACAGAAGTCCATTGTAATCGAAGTGGGCTTCTGTTTCCTAACAAACTCTACCCAATTCTTCCAAGAGGACAGATATTGTCTTCTCGTAGTAAAGGACTTGTAGTCTTCTTTAAAATCAATCCTTTCCCTCAAAACTGTATTTTCTTTTAGCAGCCAAGATGAGAAAATCATGAGATGAAGGTTTTTCGTTATCCAAGAGGAAGAGAAGATAGTCAGTCTCTTGTTGTACATCCTGGGACAGCACTGGTGTCGCCAGAGGAATTTGACAAGGTTTGAGATCTAGAAAAAGAGTGTACCAATTGCTCTTGGGCCAATTGGGGGCCATTAATACTGCTTTCCCCTTGAAGGTCCGTAGTTTGTCCAGGACCTTCATAAGGAGATTGAACGGTGGAAAAAGATAAATGAGAGTCCACTGGTTCCAATCCAGTGACATCGCATCTATCCCCATTGCTTGCGGATCTAAATTCATTGCTATATAACGGGGGAGATTCTTTTTAAAGCTCTTCGCAGTTCTGGGAATTTCTCTAGAATGAAACAATGATTTTTCGTCAAGGAACCATTCTGTTTCCAGAGCGTCCGCCGTCACATTGCGAACTCCTAAATGAACTGCAGAGAGATGCCAATTCCTCCTTTTCGACAAAGTGATAATGGCCAATATTACTTGATTGATCTGTGGAGATCTCGAGCCCTGTCTGTTGATGCAGTCGGCTATAGTCTTGTTGTCGAGAACTAACCTGATGTGTGAGTTCCTCTTTGGGTTCAACCTCTTCAGAGAAAGAAACACTGCCATAGCTTCCAGAATGTTATGAAACTTAAAACGCGACCTACCACTGACCACCCTGTGTCTTCTTGGTGGGAGTATGACCCCCCAACCTCATTCCGAGGCATCCGTGTGAATCGTCACCGACGGAGGAGAAAACCGCAGGGAAATGTGCATCAAGAGGTTCTTGGCAGTGGACCATGGCTTGAGCTGTTTCCACTGTAGAGTTGGGGCCTCGTGGCGATGATCTCTTTGAGCATTTGATGCCTTTCGTCTCCTGACTCTGTTGGCATCTTTGAGTCTTGCTCTCAGAATATGGTTTGTAATCGCTTCAAATTGTAGCTAACCCAAGACTCTTTTCTGATAACATCTGGTGATCATCTTCGAATGAAGCAGACACTTGACCGAACTTGCTATTTTCTTCCTCCTATCCTGAGGCACAGAAATGATGTGTGACTTCAAATCCCAGTGCAGACCTAGCCACTGGAATTCTTGAGCTGGAGTTAACCTGGACTTCTCGAGGTTAATCTGGAAGCCTAGGGATTGAAGAAACTTCATAACTTTCAGAGCTTCTAGCTGACATGCTGACTTCGTTGCAGCCCACACTAACCAGTCGTCAAGGTATACCATAACTTGAAGACCCTTGCTCCTGAGTTGCTGGACAATGGTCTCGAATAGTTTTGTGAAAATCCTTGGAGCTATGCTGATCTCGAAGGGCATAGCTTTGAATACGTAGGCCTTTCTTGCCAGTCTGAAACCAAGGTAGGGGGAGAAGTGCTGACTTATTGGAAGATGCCAACAAGTGACGGTAAGATCTATGGAGATGGTGTAGGCCCCTGGGGTAGTAGGGTCTGTATTTGCGAGATAGCATCTGGAATTTTTGTTCTTAATGAACTTGTTTAGAGGGAACAAGTTCAGAATTGTTCAAAGAGTGTTCGAATCTTTCTTTGGCACGCAAAATAGACACCCTTGAAAGTTCATGAATTTTGTGCAACAGACAACCCTTCTGGAGGAAATCCTGCACATATTCTTCCAGGAAAGGTGTTGTGGGCTGGAAGAACCTCTTGAACATTGGCGGTTTCTGTCTCCATTTCCATCCTAGTCCTTTTGTGACTACACTGTGTGCCCAAGGATTGAATTTCCATTGATCCCTGAAGCGATGAAGTCTTCCTTTTACCGGAAGCTCCTCATTGTTGTTTTTGAAGGATCTGCTCCTTTATTTGATCTGCCACTGTTTCCTCAGCCCCTAGATTGGCCACCTGTTCCATATTTTCCACTTACACTTCTCCCCTGAGCTCTAATGGGTCAAAATGTAGTAGTGGCCTATTCATAATCGGGATAGAAGGCTGGGCCCTGTGTAACGTACTGCTGGGGAACCGTGTACACTGTCTGGGGAATTGTGGCAACTCAGGCAGTAGTGGCAGGAAAGGTCTACTTGCCTTTAAAGGGTCTCCTAGGCTTCTTACCTTTAGGTTTAGGTCTTTCTCCAGGGGTAAATTTCTTTTTAGGGGACATATCTCATTTCTGCATAAGGCTCTTATTTTTGTGAGCCCCCCTATCCATACGCCACAAGAACCATACGGCTACGTGGTAAGAAGGGTAGGGTGGGGAAAAAATATAGTTAGCATAGGCCATAGACTAGGGAAGACAAGCATGTTACCGATACTGCTTTTAATTTTATCTTCTTTACAAATAACTCTGTATATTCTCGATAAATTTTGAATTCTGGTAAACAAGGAAACAAAACCTTATTTGTCCTTTTTGATTGTTAAATACCACTGAAAGTAATATGATAAGACATTCAAGTAGAAAAAATTATTAATAACAATCAACATGAGAAAATTACATATTTTACAGGCATTTTATACATATACAATACATTCTCCTAAAACTAGTAGTCATATGGTGAGAAAGATTTTTTAAGTCTAGCCTACTAGTGAAAATGGATATTTGTACATTACAGTTTACATTTAAATTCATATCAAATACCACTTTTTCATTAAAGACTTGTTTATTCAGATGATCAATTTGTCTTGATAGAAATATTTTATTAATGGATAGTTTGCTACACAATGAAGGCTAACTATAATGCGGAGTGCCTAACTATCAAATTTGAACCAGAGTTTGAGTAGAAAGTGATCTATTTACTTTTTTCTTTCATTATTTTTTTCTGAGTTTGGATTGGTTTAGAGTGCCAGTTATTTTGATACCTGGTAAGAGTTAGTTTACTGTATGCTTACTATTAATTTTAACCAGTCATCATGATATTAAAATTATTTAAGCTATTTTTAATTTCTTATGCATATATTCTGTATTCTTTGGATTTTGATACAATACTGCATTCCTCCGACACAATAATAATTCTGGTCTTTACAGTACTATTTATTATTGAATCTAAACCTGCAAAGATATTTTAGATTATTTTTAGTGAATGAACCCTCTAAAGAATGCACACCCTGAGTGTTTGTACTTAATGCACTGTACTTTCTGTACTGTCAATTTTGCACTTTACCCATAATATTTTCAGAAATCTGCATGTCAAGGATCCACCATTAAACACAGAATTCATAAATGTACATCAAGCAAAGCCTTTGACACAAATGCAGAAGCAAAGGCTGCAAACACAGATGCCTACTGCCAGAATTAGACAAGCACCTCATCATTTAGCTGATGTTTATCGAAGGTCATACTCAGAAAGTAATTATTTAGAAGACCTAGAAAGTTCTAATTTAAAAAAGACACCCTTGAAAATGGAGAATAATTCAGCTAGTGGTTTTAAGAAAGTATGTAACGAAGCAGGCTATGGGAAAGATGGACATCCTCTAAGTTGGAAATTAGCAATGCAGAATCCAGTATTAAATGTAAATAACAAAAAGTGTAGTAAAAGTACACCAGCATTAGATTATGACTCTGACTCATCAGTTGATTCAACATATGATGTTCCTTTCAAGGTTGATGATCAAAGAAGGTTTTCATACATGCCAGAACCTTCTGTACCCTCTAGGGCGAGACAACTAAAACCACCACTGCCTGTAAGAAATCCTAACACAAGGCTGACATGTAGTCGGGAAAATCTCCTCGGCAATGACAACGGTAGATCTACACCACCATTTGTTGGGAGTGAAAACTCAGTCAGACCTTCTTTGTATGAAGAAGTGGAGGATTCAATGAAGAGTGAAAATGAAGTTGTAGACAACAGGTCAAGAATAAGATTTTTCACATCCAGTAGTGAAGCATTAGATAGATTATCAGGAACTAGTCGGGAATCAATTTCTCCTCATTTCAAGTCTCCATCTAGGGCTAATAAGGTTGATTTTGTTTCCGAATCAATTTCTCAGTCAACATATAAACCACCCAGCCAAAGCTCAAATACCACATTTTATCAGCCTAATGATGCTCCATTCTACATGAAGAAACCAAAAGTAGCATTTGGAGTAGCTGAATATGATAAAAAACTTAGTACACAACCTTCTGTATCCAATAAAACTCAGCATGGAGAGTTTTCATCTCCTTTTGCAAAGTCATATAATCAGAAACGAATAGGAAATTCACAACCAAGAAAGCCCACAGTTCCACCACCACCAACTCCAGCTTCCAAGAAACCATCATCTGTTTCTGAAAAAAGTAAACATAAAACAGTCACCACATTGTACTTTGTAGAACATCCCAAGTATCCAAACTTAAGTCAGAGTGTAGATAGATTAGACGATGGGCATTACTCACCGCTGTCTACTGAAGAAAGTTCGTCGTCATTTTTTCCACAATCTTCAATGTCTACTGCAAGATCACTTGGTAGTCTTCTTTCTTCCGAAGGAAGTCACCGTTCATACAACCAACCAACCCTGATTTAGTATTGCATGCTAACTTGCTTAGAATTAGAATAGCTTTACAAACTTGGTGCTATGATTAAGGTGAGTATCAAGCTATAAGTTTAAAAAATGGTTGCTATATAACATTTTGCTTGCCTTTAAAATACTAATAATAATCTATTGTAAAAATATACAGAATTACTTTGATTTTATATGCCTTCATTTGTAAACAAATGAAAACTTTTATAAATACAATTAAGATTTTGATAAGAACCATCATTTTTTATTTCTATTAATTTTGATTTTAATGATAATACTACTATAGTTATATGAAAAAGGTGAAATCATCACCTATCATTACCTTCTGCATAGGAAACCAGTTGCTTGATGGCATAATTATTTTTGCAGTGAAAAAGATGACAAGGAGGCAATCTTGAAGGAAGAGCAGAAAGAGGAGGAACTGAAGAAAAGTGAATCTAAGGGAAGTGTGACAAAGGATTCACCAGTGTAGATTTTCATCCTAAACTAGTCTCTTAATATTTAAATTCTTGAATAACACAGGCTAGTCCTGGCCTCATTTATTCTCAGTGAATGTGTAGCAGGAATGAAACTCATTTCAAGTGTTTTTACAAACAAGGTTAAAAAGTTGTGATCTGCAGAATTCTTAGGAAATGGAAATCATGCATTGTCTGAGAAGTTTTAATGAACCTAACCAAGGGTTTTTAGACTAAAATGAGTTTATATTTAGTTATAGAATAAACACAACCATTTTTTATATTTGATTTTTTTTAAGAATATTTAGCAGAGGTATCAAGATAGTTTTTGAAAATATATAATGCACCTATTAGACAAAATAATAACAAGGAAGTAAGTATTGTACCGTCAGATTGTGGATTATATCCTGGAAGTCTGTTGTCTTTATGGATATAAACAAACCACTTTCCCCTACAGAATTTTCAGTTGTATGAAACATGGTACAAGTAGTTTCAAGACCAGAGGTTTTTTCTTTTTTTTTTGAGAGGCCTTGATGAAAGTAGTACGTAACTGTATCAAATATTTAAACTCACTGTTGTGTGACATAGAATTTACCATTAGTTGCAGTGTTGACAGTTGAAGATTCTCAAGGTTTAGGAGATTTTTTTTAATGAATTGAAAAATTGAAGCTATATTATTGTGAGGGAGAGAGAGAAAGATTTAATTTCATCCCGTTTTATGGGTATTTACTGTCACAGAATAATTGAAGTAGTACCTTTGTTGAGTTTATATTTTATTACTTCAAGTGAGGTATGTGTGCATGGAAAACTTTGCCATCTTTGCTGTGCTGATTGTAGCCTTATAAAGTAAAGGATGAAAGTCAGTGTTCACAAAGTAATGACTATAATTCCATATCTGAACCATATATGTAAAAAACAATATGTGCACTTGGTATTGCCTTTAATGTATGTGTAAAATCTATTCCTTATCAAATTTTTACAGTCCAAGAAAAAAACATGATGAAAACTATTAAATAATTTGAAGATTGTAGTGTATGTTATACATAGCACTACAGATTTTTATTAACTAGGCCTAGTCATGTAGCTTAGCCAAGATTACAAAGATGTGTGATAACTGTTTGGCTTCTGAGCTAAACCATGATACACTCAAATAATTTTTAGTGCAAGTAGAGTTTTTGTAAAAGATGAACTTGGCTGATTTTTAGTACCTCTAATTTCCGGAAAATCTTTTGTAAGAGTTCCAATACTGTACTTTATTTCTTGTATACTGCCTTAGCAGTTGCAGGTTTTAGGATTTATATAAATTGTGTAAAAACTTAATTTTTTTAACAATTGTGATGGACCAAAATACAATATTTCTAAGTACTATAATTAAATTGAACTGCACTTATGTAAGAGTAATTATTTTCACAGTGATTATAATTAATTGTACAAACAAGCTCTGCTTATTATTGAGCTTGCTAAGATTTTGTTCACTAGTTTCTTATGGTGTCTTAGCATCTTGGGTCTTTTAACGATTGAAACTGTTTGCTCTACATCATTCCATGTATTTTGAAGTCATATAGAAATATCCAACTTTTCCATGATGATAGTGACTATCGTGGCCTGCAGGCTATTAACAGTCTTACCATGCAGTGTGTATTATTTGACAAGATAAGCTTTAAAGAGAAATTAGAAAGTTAAAAAAGTAGCTCAGTCAGCTTTGTTTGCTGGCAATTTGACACTTGCAAAAAGAATATATATATAGAACTGATTGTGTTAGCCTCTTATGTTAACACTGTGATGCTATTAATGCATCGTGTATTTTCTTTAGCTAAGTATTGGGTTAGAAGTTGTATCAAATACAACTAAACTCTTAGTGACACGATCATGATCATAGATTCTGAAATGACACTTCAGTTAATAACATAGTTTGAAGTTGGTTTTCTGGTTAAAATTGTTGATGCAGGAAAATGTTTTTCTCTTTGTTGTCATTAGTCCTCATTGCAAATTGTATGTAAGTGGTCAAATCTAAGAATCTTAAAGTACTTACCTATGCTCAAGTGCCATTTAAGAATTTAACTGCTATATGGCTCATCAGTATATTGCATAAGACAACACTGGGCTGTTTTTTGAGAGTAGACATGGCTGTTTTATATTGAAAAAGAAATTGACCTAGACCACAGGCACAGCTTTCTTCTATATGAGGTTGTAAATATATTAGTACAGTTTAAACATTTAACATCATCTGATTTGAGAAAGTTTTGACTGTGGTAATTGATGCTAGTATTGTAGGTCATGTAGTGTACACTTTTTGAGTGTGCTGATAGTCCCATTTGATTTTTTCCTCAAAATGGTTCAAGTTTGTTACAGTAACCCCAAACTGCATATTTGTAGCTAATTTTTGTATGGATAATTAAATAATGAAATCAGAACATTAAGAAAAAATTGTGGAGTGGTTTTGCATTATTTCACCGATTAATAAAGGCTGTTTACCTCTTCTCATAAAAAAGACTTGGTAAAGTTAACGTTACGTTATCTTTTACTGCTAACGTTAGAATTTCGTTTGGGTATGACAGGTATGAAAGTTAAGCATTTAGTTTTCAATACTAACTGCCATGTCTCTCTCTCTACCCATGTGTAATATAAGGTCAGCTTTTTTTATTGTGATTATGTATGACTAAGCTTGTCTGTACTCCTGTGTGGTGAAAAAAATGTCTGCCATTTTACCGTCTTTTATTTACCCACTTTATTAAATTTTATTGAGAATTTACTGACTTAAGAAAATGTTTTTTAATCAGTTAAAAGTTTTTCAAAGTGATATAAGCCATGGAATAGAATGGTAATCATTATGAGATCTCTTACTATGAAACTCCTGGGCTCTAATAAACTACATTCTATAACTTGCAGTTTATGTTGCAGGTATCTGACTTACTAAGGTAAGTGTTGGTGCTTCTCAGACTGATGCCGTGTTGTTTCTGCTATTGCTTTTCTTCACTTTATGCCTAGGCATTTACTCCACCACAGCTTTCTATTCATGTGCTGTACTTCAGATGAAACATTTCTTAAGATTAATTCATCTACTGTATAGGTGAGTACAGGATCTTGATTGGTTCGTTTCTAAAATTGTGTAAATTTTGTATACATGTGGTTTAACTGTTGGTTTTAATGTGTACTGATGCTGAATTTACATTAGAACAGTGTTCACATAGTAAACCTGAATGATTAATTTTATATTAGAACATATTTGCTGTCAATCATACAAGGCATTTTCTTTTTGGTTTGGAGTGCATAAAGTCATGAATCAAGTATTCATTCCGAATTACTTTTAGTGGCAGTGAAATATGAAAATTTACTTGAATTATATTTAAAGGTTAGGAATTGTTTGGTCACAAAGAACTTTCTTTTTAGACTAAACAGGGAATCCAATATGAAAGGATATAACAAAGAAATATTATCATCCCTGGTTTAGGGGCAGTGTATCAAGGTGCAACAAGCACAGACTCAGGCCCACTATTATGGTGCAACAAGCACACTAATTGGATATAAGGTTATCTATAAAATCATTGCAATAACCTTACTACAATATACATTTAGCAGATGAAATCACCCTCAGTGAGACACTACTCATTTAATGTGCATAATACATGGTTTGGTCATGAAAAAGAACATGTTGCTTACCCTCCTGAAAGTAGACCTGTGGTTGTTGACTTAACAGAAATCTAGCTAAGATTTGTGTAGGGCCTATTGTGCAAATTATTGGGATGAAGTTAAACCCTAAGTAAACTCTGAGTTTGATTGTTAATAGATCTATGGAATTGTACCTTTTCAAATACAGTACAATGTTTTTTTTAACTACTTGCAGGTCTTTTATACATTTCATTCTTGATTGAAAATTTACTCTGTCCGGAAGAAATATTTTAGTTCTTTTATTCTGCAATGGTTTGAATATTATTTTTGTGTTCTTTCTTCAGCTAGTGACTCATTTAAAAATTTTGCACAAAATTTTAAGGTCTATTAAATTCCTTATCCCTGGTTTGGATATTCATTTATGGCACCATTGTTCAATTAGTTTATTAGGCAGCTTATAATTAATTATATTATTATTACTAGCAAAGCTATAACTCTAGTTGGAAAAGCAGGATGCCATAAGCCAAAGGGCTTCAAAGGCAAAAATTGCCTAGTGAGGAAAGGAAATAAATAACCTACAAGAGAAGTAATGAAAAATTAGAATAAGATCTTTTAAGAGTAGTAACATTAGAATAAGTCTTTTATAAATTAACTCTAAAAGAAACTTATATTAGCTTGTACATTCACTGCAAGTTCAAACTTTTGATGTTTTACTGATTCAACTAGCTGATTAGGAAGATCATTCCACAACTTGGTCACAGCTGGAATAAAACTTGAGGATACTGTGTAGTATTTAGCCTCATGGAGAAGGCATGACTATTCCAGAGATTAATATCTAGATCAGGAATAAGAAATTTAATAGGCCGAAAGTTCCTGTCCATCAAATTAAGATGAGAATCAGCAGCTGAAGAAAAGACAAGAGTACAATACTTGAAAGAAGGCAGAACGAAAGAATTAAAACACTTCTTCAGAATAGATTGATCACCAAAAATCTTAAAATAATGGAGTAACATTACTAATTCCCCAGCACATGCTATAAGAACCACTTCTTGCTAACTTGCTGAAAATCACAGACAATGTAGGAGCTAAGAAAAATGCAGTCTATAAAAAAAGGGAAAAGTACCATTTGGGTCTACATCTCCATAAGTATCAAAGTCCATCAAGGGAGCTTTAAATTCATGAGATTGAAAAGGTAAACTAGTTAGTTCTGCCTCAGGAAAACAGGAATGAGGGAAATCATGTTTCTCATTACTCTGCTTACTGTCAAACACATCAGCCAAAAAGGGCTGCTCCCTTTTCCTTTGAACTGAGTGACAGCCTTCTAGTTTAACCCTGGATAGGTACGGTCCTCGGACACCCCTTTAAGGGTATACTCGGACGCGAACGACCCCGACGCCAAAAAAAATTCTTGAAAAATCAGTTTTTGCAGTAACCTCCTTTTTTCTTTTGCCAAAAAAAACTTCAATGAATGCTTAAAACAACTGTAAAGATAAATACTACTCATCTGCAGAAAAACTATTTATTATAAATATTTTAAAAAATTAAGTAGAAAAAAAAAGACCTGACATAAAAATTCATAAAAAAAAAGTTTATACATATATACACAAATCCTTTTAGGAATTGATTCTTGAATGTTTAGGACACATCTTGATGTATTTTGGATGAAGTCAGACCCATGGAGGTGAAGATCTGAAATGAGAAAAAAAGGGTAACTTTTTTTGGCCAAAAAAAATTGTCCAAATTTCATGAATTTTTTTGGGTACCCAAATGAAATAGGAAGTGGCTAATTTTTTTAGGGAATAAACATATGTTATCCTAAAATAGAAATATGTAAAAAAATCTTCATTATTTTGTAAATTACATTTATATCAGGGGCCATATCTAAAGGTAATTTTTTGAGTACTTGGAAATTTCGTAAAAAAATACATATATTTAATATATAATATGATATTTATGCAGGTAAAAATATACCAAAATATCACAAATTCTATAGGGAACAAGAATATATATAGATAGGGCAGCTTACGCTTCGGATATGTCCACAAAATGGCCGCCAACCACACTGACTCAGACTCCCTAATCTGCCACTTGAAATGTAGGAAGGGTATGTCAATTTCAAGGTGTTATTTACTAATCTAATTATTATTGGATATGCATAAAAATTGTATGGTGGGTTGCTGGATAATTGTCGATTATTTTACGACTATAAAATTAAAATTCTGACCCAAAAAATTTTTTTTGAAGGGAAATAAAATCGAAAAAAAAAATGTAAAACAATATTTTAGCTAAAAAAATTTGATGATATTCAATCAAAAAAAAAGTAAACAAAATTTTCCGACAAATAAACATCTAGAGGAATCATTACTCTGTGATAGTTCCTTAGTACGTAGTAATTTTGAAAGAATTGGGAAAAAACGAAAAAATGGCAATCACCGGAAAATCGAACACATACCTATATATACGCCATATCTGGCTAAAAAAAAGATAGGCATGGGTAGCCAGATCATCTAGAAACACTTTCCAACACTATAAAAATATAAGTTTTGCGACACTACTTGCCAATTCCTTACGGTAACATGACTAAGCAAAAAAATGCAAAACAAATAAAAAGGGGCACTCGTGGAAAAATGGCCATTCTAATATACGGCATTTCAGAAAAAAAAAATTTCAGCCACGTGCTAGGCAAACCATCAAGGCATATTTTCCGACAAATAAACATATAAATGAAATATTACTCTGTGATAGTTCCTTAGTACGTAGTAATTTTGAAAGAAATGGGAAAAAACGAAAAAATGGCAATCACAGGAAAATCGAACACATACTTATATATACGCCATATCTGGCTAAAAAAAAAATAGGCATGGGTAGCCAGATCATCTAGAAACACTTTCCAACACTATAAAAATATAAGTTTTGCGACACTACTTGCCAATTCCTTACGGTAACATGACTAAGCAAAAAAATGCAAAACAAATAAAAAGGGGCACTCGCGGAAAAATGCCCAACATTCTAATATACGGCATCTCAGATAAAAAAAAAAGACATGCACGTGTTAGCCCAACCATCAAGGCACACTTTCTAACACATAAACATGAAAAAAAAAATCAATAATATACGGCAATTCCTTACTACGTAGTAAATTTTTACAAATATTGAAAAAAAACAGAAATTGGCAACCGCAGTTAAATACCCAATATACCAATAACTACGTCGTATCTGACAAAAACAAAATCACGCATGGGTAGCCAGATCATCTAGACACACTTTCCAACATTAAAAAAGCAAAAGTTTTACGACACTATTTGGCAATATCTTACGGAAAAATGACTTGGCAAAAAAATTTAAAAAAATTAAAAAGGGACACTCGCGGTAAAATGCCCGACATTCTAATATACGACATCTCAGATAAAAAAAAAGACATGCACGTGTTAGCCCAACCATCAAGGCACACTTTCTAACACATAAACATGAAAAAAAAATGAATAATATACGGCAATTCCTTACTACGTAGTAATTTTTACAAATATTGAAAAAAACACAGAAATTGGTAACCGCAGTTAAATACCCAATATACCAATAACTACGTCGTATCTGACAAAAACAAAGTCATGCATGGGTAGCCAGATCATCTAGACACACTTTCCAACACTAAACAAGCAAAAGTTTTACGACACTATTTGGCAATATCTTACGGAAAAATGACTTGGCAAAAAAATGAAAAAAAATGAAAAAGGGGCACTCGCGGTAAAATGGTCCTCGTGGTGATGAACGACATTTTAACTAAAAAAAAAAACATGCACATGGTAGCCAAACAATCCACCAAGACTTTCCACAACTGATAACCTATACAAGTTGCACCATTCTACGACAATTTCATAATACGTAATAACTTTGATAATTATGCAAACTACCTCAGAAGGGTAAACTCGGACGCGAACGACCCCGACGCGTCTCAGAAATCGGGGAAGGAGTACAGCTACAGCAATGCACATCTGGACACTACTAGAGCGTGTAGGGGAGACACCTCCTGCAGGTCGATCACCCACAAATTCAGTCACAGGGGTGAGTCACGTGAGAAAAACCTGTTTTTTTTTGACGCTCGGGGTCGCAAACGACCCACCGTACCTATCCAGGGTTAAGTAAAGGAGGAACTGTTATTTCTACACGAAAGAGTGCAGATTTAAGGGTAGCTCACCACTTATGTTCCTGGGTTGTACCAGAAGGGGTTTCTTTTATAGTTGAATTGTATTCCTTTTCAGCTGAAGCATAAACTCTCTGAGCTAAAGCTCTAAGGTAAGTATAGTTATTCCAAGTCAAATCTGATCTGTTACACTTCCAAAGAAGATAAATCTCCTGCTTCTACAAATAAGTACATCTACAATCATCATTGAATCGGGATTTGTCTTTCAATTGGTATTTTAGCTCACGAGAATTATGTTGACCAGCCAGATTCTTGTTCAAAAGAACAACAGGCTCAATACCATCATGTTATATTTTCCCGGATTACCATATACTGTACCATTTATTGTGTAGTTTCCTATGTCATTAATTAATTTCAAGGAACCCGACATAAGACGATTTTCGACATAGGTCGGATTTTATCCCTATAAAGTGACATACTCTTCCTATACATATAATAAGTATGAAAAATTACATGCAAATTGCTATAATTCTACAAAAACCAAATACACTAATAACCCTCCATGTGAAACACAGATGCTTTACAGTACTTTATGCACACGTATGTAATTTGAATAGGATGTGTAGTTTTATAACAGTAAGAGAGAAAGAAAAATGGTAAAATGAAGAATGTTATGGCACAATAAACTGTAATAATAATTTTAACACATTAATAAATGTCTCTTTGCATTGAAGTTAGTATTTCTCCTGCTTCTGGACAAGAAGAAGGTGGAGTTTGAAGTGAGGAATTAGGCTAGTTGTTGGAGGAGGATGAAGATGGTAAAAATAAAACTAAATGTGCTAGTTGTTACATGAGGTTTTGTTGTCAAACTTGATGTCAATGGCGGCGGTTCTTTGGCGTCCAGATCGGATGATGGCTGTAACTTTTAATTCTTAGACCCTGACCAGGAACAGGTTCAAAGTCTGCTGAATGGTGTTCTTTCTTTTTTCCTTAAAATTTAGTCTATATAGCATAACTGTACTAAATCTTCAACACCATGTTATTTTTGCAAAACATTCAGCTGAAGGATACTAGGATTCAAATATTGACAAAAACTTTGATAGATGGTAAAATTCCTGGTGCATTTCTTTGAGCTTGAACTTTTATGGTACTGGCTTTGAGAAACTGTCCATAATTTTCTGTTGCTTCTCTAGCTCCAATTCTTTGTTTATCAGTGGTTGCTTGCAAGCCTTGATGAACTGTTTAAAATCTTCCTCTCCCAACTCCATCTCTAGTTCGTTACTTATAGCTATCAAATTCATGGAGATATCCCTGACTGGCTCTTCAAAGCCTTTAGAATCATGGATGAATTGATGGCACAGTTTTTTCCATGACCCGTTCATTGCCGATTGAGTCACCTTAGCCCAAGAAATCCATCCATATACCAAAGGCACTTCCCCCAATTTTGGGGGGTAGCCAACATCAACAAAGAAACAAAACAAAAAAGGGGACCTCTACTCTCTACGTTCCTCCAGCCTAACCAGGGACTCAGCCGAGTTCAGCT
The DNA here is from genome assembly GCF_036898095.1 of Palaemon carinicauda. NCBI lineage: Eukaryota > Metazoa > Arthropoda > Malacostraca > Decapoda > Palaemonidae > Palaemon > Palaemon carinicauda. The sequence goes on along the minus strand of NC_090768.1, from coordinate 28,134,119 downwards.
GGTACTGCTAGGGTGCCACAGCCCAACCTCCCACATTTTCCACCACCGATGAAGCTTCATACTGCTGAATCCCCTACTGCTGCTACCTCCGCGGTCATCTAAGGCACCGGAGGAAGCAGCAGGGCCTACCGGAACTGCGTCACAATCGCTTGCCATTCATTCCTATTTCTAGCACGCTCTCTTGCCTCTCTCACATCTATCCTCCTATCACCCAGAGCTTTCTTCACACCATCCATCCACCCAAACCTTGGCCTTCCTCTTGTACTTCTCCCATCAACTCTTGCATTCATCACCTTCTTTAGCAGACAGCCATTTTCCAATCTCTCAACATGGCCAAACCACCTCAACACATTCATATTCACTCTAGCCGCTAACTCATTTCTTACACCCGTTCTCAACCTCACCACTTCGTTCCTAACCCTATCTACTCGAGATACACCAGCCATACTCCTCAGACACTTCATCTCAAACACATTCAATTTCTGTCTCTCCATCACTTTCATTCCCCACAGCTCCGATCCATACATCACAGTTGGTACAATCACTTTCTCATATAGAACTCTCTTTACATTCATGCCCAACCCTCTATTTTTTACTACTCCCTTAACTGCCCCCAACACTTTGCAACCTTCATTCACTCTCTGACGTACATCTGCTTCCACTCCACCATTTGCTGCAACAACAGACCCCAAGTACTTGAACTAATCCACCTCCTCAAGTAACTCTCCATTCAACATGACATTCAACCTTGCACTACCTTCCCTTCTCGTACATCTCATAACCTTACTCTTACCCACATTAACTCTCAACTTCCTTCTCTCACACACCCTTCCAAATTCTGTCACTAGTCGGTCAAGCTTCTTTTCTGTGTCTGCTACCAGTACAGTATCATCCGCAAACAACAACTGATTTACCTCCCATTCATGATCATTCTCGCCTACCAGTTTTAATCCTCGTCCAAGCACTCGAGCATTCACCTCTCTCACCACTCCATCAACATACAAGTTAAACAACCACGGCGACATCACATATCCCTGTCTCAGCCCCACTCTCACCGGAAACCAATCGCTCACTTCATTTCCTATTCTAACACATGCTTTACTACCTTTCTAGAAACTTTTCACTGCTTGCAACAACCTTCCACCAACTCCATATAACCTCATCACATTCCACATTGCTTCCCTATCAACTCTATCATATGCCTTCTCCAGATCCATAAACGCAACATACACCTCCTTACCTTTTGCTAAATATTTCTCGCATATCTGCCTAACTGTAAAAATCTGATTCATACAACCCCTACCTCTTCTAAAACCACCCTGTACTTCCAAGATTGCATTCTGTTTTATCCTTAATCCTATTAATCAGTACTCTACCATACACTTTTCCAACTACACTCAACAAACTAATACCTCTTGAATTACAACACTCAAGAAATACTTAATATTTAACATTGCGTGATACATATTGTATCCCTTCCAAATATCCTGAATATTTATCCCATCATTCCTGAAGAAGAATTAACTGCCTGGTGTAAATTACACCATAAATAGTAGTCCATGAATATTGCTATGATGCCAGAGTGCAGATTTAAGGGTAGCTCACCACTGGAAAGGGTTTCTTTTATGATTAAATTGTATTCCTTTCCATTTGATACATAAACTCTTGAGCTAAAGTTCTAATGTGAGTATAGTTATTCAAAGTAACCATCTGATCTGTTACCCTTCCAAAGATGATAGGCTTCTTGCTTCTACAGAAAAGCACATCTACAATCATCACTGAATCATGTTTTGTCTTACTCTAAGTACTTTAGCACACAAGGAGTGATACATCTATTAATTATGTTAACCAGATTTTTATTCAGAAGAACAACTGCCTCAACACTATTATATTATATCTTTCCAGACTACTCGTATATTGTTTATTGTGTAGTTTACTACCCCGTTAATTAATTTCAAGAAATCCGACATAAGAGGATTTTTGCCGTAGGACGGATTTTATCCTTATAAAATGGATTTTGACATAGGAAAAATGATATTTTAATTATAAAATAAATTTTTGAATATACTTACCCGGTGAATATATATAGCTGCAACTCTGTTGCTGACAGACAAAAAACTGTAAAAAACTCGCCAGCGATCGCTATACAGGTTGCGGGTGTGCCCATCAGCGCCAACTGTCGGCCAGATACCATACTCAATGTAAACAAAGACTCAATTTCTTCTCATCCCACTGCGTCTCTATTGGGGAGGAAGGGAGGGTCGTTTAATTTATATATTCACCGGGTAAGTATATTCAAAAATTTATTTTATAATTAAAATATCATTTTTAAATATTTAACTTAGCCGGTGAATATATATAGCTGATTCACACCCAGGGTGGTGGGTAGAGACCAGTTAAATATGTTTACATCTTATGAGCTAAGAGTTTTTATTTCATTTTAGAAGTTATCAATATAACAAAAACAAAATAAATAGGTACAGTACCTGGTAAGGAAGTCGACTTAGACGATTACTCTGCCTTATAAGTACGTCTTCCTTACGGAGCCTCGCGATCCTCTTAGGATGCTGACAGACCCCTAGGAGCTGAAGTATCAAGGGCTGCAACCCATACAACAGGACCTCATCAAACCCCTAATCTGGGCGCTCTCAAGAAATGACTTTGACCACCCGCCAAATCAACCAGGATGCGAAAGGCTTCTTAGCCTTCCGGACAACCCATAAAAACAACATTAAAAACATTTCAAGAGACAGATTAAAAGGATATGGAATTAGGGAATTGTAGTGGTTGAGCCCTCACCCACTACTGCACTCGCTGCTACGAATGGTCCCAGTGTGTAGCAGTTCTCGTAAAGAGACTGGACATCTTTCAAGTAAAATGACGCGAACACTGACTTGCTTCTCCAATAGGTTGCGTCCATTATACTTTGCAGAGATCTATTTTGCTTAAAGGCCACGGAAGTTGCTACAGCTCTAACTTCGTGCGTCTTCACCTTAAGCAAAGTTCGGTCTTCCTCACTCAGATGTGAATGAGCTTCTCGTATTAACAATCTGATAAAGTATGACAAAGCATTCTTTGACATAGGCAAGGATGGTTTCTTAACTAAACACCATAAAGCTTCAGATTGGCCTCGTAAAGGTTTAGTACGCTTTAAATAGAACTTAAGAGGTCTAACAGTGCATAAGACTCTTTCTAGTTCATTGCCTACGATCTCCGATAAGCTGGGAATATCGAAAGATTTAGGCCAAGGCCGAGAAGGCAGCTCATTTTTGGCTAGAAAACCAAGTTGCAGCGAACAAGTAGCTTTTTCCGACGAAAATCCGATGTTCTTGCTGAAGGCATGAATCTCACTGACTCTTTTAGCCGAGGCTAAGCATACCAGGAAAAGAGTCTTAAGAGTGAGATCTTTCAGGGAGGCTGATTGTAACGGCTCAAACCTGTCTGACATGAGGAATCTTAGTACCACGTCTAAATTCCATCCAGGGGTAGCCAAACGACGCTCCTTGGTGGTCTCAAAAGACTTAAGGAGGTCTTGCAGATCTTTATTGTTGGAAAGATCTAAGCCTCTATGCCGGAAGACCGATGCCAACATGCTTCTGTAGCCCTTGATAGTGGGAGCTGAAAGGGATCGTCCTTTTCTCAGGTATAAGAGAAAATCAGCTATTTGAGCTACAGAGGTACTGGTCGAGGATACAGAAACTGACTTGCACCAGTCTCGGAAGACTTCCCACTTCGATTGGTAGACTCTAATGGTAGACGCTCTCCTTGCTCTAGCAATCGCACTGGCTGCCTCCTTCGAAAAGCCTCTAGCTCTCGAGAGTCTTTCGATAGTCTGAAGGCAGTCAGACGAAGAGCGTGGAGGCTTTGGTGTACCTTCTTTACGTGTGGCTGACGTAGAAGGTCTACTCTTAGAGGAAGACTTCTGGGAACGTCTACTAACCATCGAAATACCTCGGTGAACCATTCTCTCGCGGGCCAGAGGGGAGCAACTAACGTCAACCTTGTCCCTTCGTGAGAGGCGAACTTCTGCAGTACCTTGTTGACAATCTTGAACGGTGGGAATGCGTAGAGATCCAGATGTGACCAATCTAGGAGGAAGGCATCTATATGTATTGCTGCTGGGTCCGGGACTGGGGAGCAATAGATTGGAAGCCTCTTGGTCAGCGAGGTTGCAAAGAGATCTATGGTTGGTTGACCCCAAGTGGCCCAAAGTCTCTTGCACACATCCTTGTGGAGGGTCCATTCGGTTGGAATTACTTGCCCTTTCCGACTGAGACAATCTGCTATGACGTTCAAGTCGCCTTGGATGAACCTCGTTATTAGGGAGATGTCTTGACCTTTTGACCAGATGAGCAGGTCCCTTGCGATCTCGTACAACGTCAGTGAGTGGGTACCTCCTTGTTTGGAGATGTACGCCAAGGCCGTGGTGTTGTCCGAGTTTACTTCCACCACTTTGCCTCGAAGGAGATACTCGAAGCTTTTCAAGGCCAGATGAACTGCCAACAGCTCCTTGCAGTTGATATGCATGCTCCTCTGACTCGAGTTCCACAGACCTGAGCATTCCCGACCGTCCAGTGTCGCGCCCCAGCCCAAGTCCGATGCGTCCGAGAAGAGAACGTGGTTGGGAGTCTGAACAGCCAGGGGAAGACCCTCTCTTAGGTTGATATTGTCCTTCCACCAAGTCAGACAAGACTTTATCTTTCCGGAAATCGGGATCGAGACCGCCTCTAGCGTCTTGTACTTTTTCCAGTGAAAAGCCAGATGGAATTGAAGAGGACGGAGGTGTAGTCTTCCTAGTGAAACAAATTGTTCCAGGGATGACAGCGTCCCTACCAGACTCATCCACAGCCTGACTGAGCAGCGTTCCTTCTTCAGCATCTTCTGGATGGATAGCAGGGCTTGATCTATTCTGGGGGCCGACGGAAAAGCCCGAAAAGCTAGACTGTGAATCTCCATCCCTAAATACAGAATAGTTTGGGATGGGACCAGCTGCGACTTTTCCAAATTGACTAGGAGTCCCAATTCCTTGGTCAGATCTAGAGTCCACTTTAGATCCTTCAGACAGCGACGACTGGAAGAGGCTCTGAGAAGCCAGTCGTCCAAATAAAGGGAGGCTCGGATGTCCGATAAGTGGAGGAATTTGGCTACATTCCTCATCAGCCTCGTAAACACGAGAGGAGCTGTGCTTAGGCCAAAGCACAGGGCCCGAAACTGGTAAACCACATCTTCGAAGACGAATCTCAGAAAAGGTTGGGAGTCTGAGTGAATGGGGATATGGAAGTAGGCGTCCCTTAGGTCTAGCGAGACCATCCAGTCTTCCTTTCTGACCGCTGCTAAGACTGACTTTGTGGTCTCCATGGAGTACTTCGTCTTTGTGACAAAGACATTCAGAGCACTGACGTCTAGCACCGGTCTCCAACCTCCTGTCTTCTTTGAAACTAGGAAGAGACGATTGTAAAATCCCGGTGATCGAAGGTCCGAGACTTTGACCACCGCTCCCTTCTCTAGCAAAAGAGACACTTCCAGTTTCAGGGCTTGTCTCTTTTCTTCCTCTCTGTACCTGGGAGAGAGATCGATGGGGGACGTCGCTAGAGGGGGTTTGCGTACAAAAGGGATTTTGTACCCCTCTCTGAGTAACTTCACAGATTGTTGATCTGCGCCTCTCTTCTCCCAGGCTTGCCAGAAGTTCTTGAGTCTGGCTCCCACTGCTGTCTGAAGTTGCGGGCAGTCAGACTCTGCCCTTGGAGGACTTGGGTCCTTTCCTCTTCCCTCGTTTCCCTTCGGCACGAGCACCTCCTCTGCTGGAGGCTCTGCCACGAAAGGGCGGAATAAAGCGAGACGCTGGAGTGTCTATCCTCGGTCTAGCAGACAATGAAGGCAAAGGGGGAGCTTTGCGAGCCGAGGACGCAACTAGATCATGGGTGTCCTTCTGAACTAACGATGCGGCAATTTCCTTTACCAAGACTTCAGGAAACAGGCACTTGGAAAGGGGAGCAAAGAGAAGTTCAGATCTCTGGCATGGCGTAACTCCAGCAGACAGGAAAGAACAGAGAGACTCTCGCTTCTTCAGGACTCCGGACGTGAATGAGGCAGCTAGCTCATTGGACCCATCTCGGACGGCCTTGTCCATGCAGGACATAATGAGCAAGGAAATATCCTTATCTGACGAAGAGATTTTCCTGCTCAGGGCTCCTAAGCACCAGTCTAAAAAGTTAAAGACTTCGAAAGCCCTAAATATCCCTTTAAGAAGGTGGTCCAGGTCCGATGGTGACCAACAAACTTTCGAGCGTCTCATGGCAAGGCGGCGGGGAGAGTCTACAAGACTTGAGAAGTCGCCCTGGGCAGAGGCAGGAACTCCCAAGCCGAGAACTTCTCCCGTGGCATACCAGACGCTCGATCTAGAAGAGAGTTTAGAAGGGGGAAAAGCAAATGCTGTCTTCCCTAAACTCTTCTTAGACTCTAACCAGTCTCCTAACAGCCGCAAAGCTCTCTTGGATGAGCGTGAGAGAACGAGTTTCGTAAAGGCAGGTGCGGTAGCAGGCACTCCTAATACAAACTCTGACGGAGGAGAACGAGGAGCCACAGAAACAAAGTGGTCCGGAAACAACTCCTTGAATACAGCCATGACTTTTCTAAAGTCCAATGATGGTTGAGTTGCCTTAGGCTCGTCCAGTTCTGAAGGTTGATCGTCTTGTGATTCAGCAACGTCCTCATCTGATAGTTCCTCATCCGAAAACTGATGAGGAAACGGCAACGGAGTGGGCAACGTCTGGCTCGCTGAGTCCGGTCGCACTGGTGCATGCGTGACGGAGCCGGACGCAACGTCATGGAACTGCTGCACAGTCTGTGAACTGTCAACAACCATGGGTGCGCAAGGACGCACAGCGTCCACCCGAGACTGTCTAGACCGTCTGGGTTGTGCAGTCAACACCATACTGGGTTGCGGATGTTGACGCACCGCGTCAAAACAAGTCACCTCTGATGGTTGCTGAACGTCCTGAACGTCAACAACCACCTCCGTGCGTCGCCTAACGTCAACGTGCGGCTGGCAACCCACACTGGGTCGCATCGGAGGAGGAACCACCTCAACTGGTAGACGCGAGAAGGTAACCTCAGCGTCAACAGGACGCACAACAGACCGCTTGGAAGGTTGTTGGCCAGAAGGTTCAGCAGCAACCTTCTCCGCATTAAAGTCCTCCATCAAGGACGCAAGCTTGGACTGCATGTCTTGCAGCAAAGCCCATTTAGGGTCTACGGGAGCAGGTGCGGCAACAGACGGGGTTAGCGACTGAGGCGGTACCGCTTTGCCTCTCTTAGGCGGTGAGCAGTCATCAGATGACGGCAACGAGTCCGAACTGACCCAGTGGCTACAACCGGGACGTTGGACTTGTCCTGAAGGGACCGACTTACGTTTTAAAGGTCGTGAGACCTTGGTCCAAAGTTTCTTACGAGAAACACCTTCGGACGACGAGGTAAAAACGGGCTCTCTCGTCTTACGTAGGTAGGGGCGATCTTGGGGAGATACGCCTGATACCATGGAGGGAACGTCTGTTCGCTGATCAAGGCCTCTCGAACCCATGCGTCGTACGACATTGCTTCTCCCCTGGGCTTGGGAGCTTGCAAGAGGTCCCGGACTAGGAGGACGACAGGCACGAACAGACGAACCCTCAAGCGCAACACTGTTCACAACACTTTCACTAGGCACTTTATCACTTTCCGCGGCACTTTGGCACTTTGGCACTTTAGCTCCTTAACATCCGCCAAGAGTTGATTGCGGTCACTTGCAAGGGACTCAACTCTCTCCCCCAAGGCATGGATAGCACGCATCATGTCAGCCATCGATGGTTCCTGAGTGCTAGGAGGGGGGTTAGGAACAACCACTACAGGGGAAGGAATAGGTTGAGGGGCATGAGGAGAGGAAAAATCTATCTACCTAGAAGAACTTCTCCTTAATCTATCTCTCTCTAACCTGCGTGTGTACTCAAATTCGATAAAATCGAATTCCGAAAGGCCCACACATTCCTCACACCGATCTTCCAATTGACAGATTTTACCCCGACAATTGGAACAAACAGTGTGAGGGTCGAGAGAAGCCTTTGGAAGACGCCTAGAACAGTCCCTAGCATTGCATTTTCTAAACTTGGGAACTTGTGAAAGGTCAGCCATTTTGAATTGGTCAAGGGAAAATTCCAAAAAACGATCTAAGTCATCAACAATGAATCCGATACAAAAAAGAGTTCAAGGATTTATTTGAAGAAAAACCCTGCACAGCGAAAGCTCAAAACCAAAATAAAGTACTTCACCAAAAATGATGGGAAAAACTCCAGATTTCAACAGCGAGTAAAGTACGTCTTGTCGACACGTCGACAGAGAAGAAATTGAGTCTTTGTTTACATTGAGTATGGTATCTGGCCGACAGTTGGCGCTGATGGGCACACCCGCAACCTGTATAGCGATCGCTGGCGAGTTTTTTACAGTTTTTTGTCTGTCGAGCAACAGAGTTGCAGCTATATATATTCACCGGCTAAGTTAAATATTTAAAAATCTATTTTTGAGTGATATAGCCATGTTGTCCTGATGGAAGTTCCTCAATTGCAGCTTTCTACTTGGAATATTTCTGCGAGTGATATACCAGAAAATTTTACCTGTAGAGGAATCACGAAGTTCTAACCTCTGAAGCGAATATCCTGAAACTTATCGTGTATATACCGGGGACGTGTTTGAAACAAGCCATGGCTATCCTTACCTGAATAGAGTTAACATTGTCTCGAAGGATATGGGATAGGATTGGATACGTGGGCGAGAGACCCGGTACAACTCCTGATCGCAGCGTACTACAACTAACGCATTTCCAGTAAAACCATTCCAGGAGCAGTCATTGCATGATGTAAGGCCTCACACTGAGAATTGGGAGGTGATGAAAAGTAACGGGTGGGCCATCAGGACGACATGGCTATCTCACCCAAAAATAGATTTTTCCCATGTCAAAATCCGTTTTATGGGCTCGAGCCATGTCGTCCTGATGGAAATGTACCAGAGAATTATTATTCTCTGTTGTGGCCAGGAGAGTTTTAACCCTTTACACCCCATAGACATAATCATACTTCCTGTAGCATTGGTAACTATGGTACCAAGCTCTGGTGGAAGCGATATGTTTGTAAAAAGTAGGAGCAAAGGAAATTAATGTCGCAGTCCCACCCACTGTGGAGAAGATCTTTGTCTCTAGAAGATGAAAAGACCGAAATCTATAAAAGGAGGGTTAAAAATTGAGGTACAAGGTACCCTACTTACATACATTTTGTTCAGAAGGTCCAATGAAAGGAAATGCAAAAAGGAACAGAAGTCTTTTATTGTTTCCCAAAGATGCATAAATGTAACAGTACTGTAATCAATTGTAACATTATATGCAGTAGATAAATACAGAAAGCCGGAGTTTTCTGACCCAAAAATTATGTAATAGAGTAATTAAAAAGTAACACTCATGACGGAAAAGAAAAAATATCCCCTTTGATTCTTTATAATATTAAATAGTACATTGAAAAGAGGAACATGAGTCCCCTTGCACAATGTAGACTGAGAAGTCCCAACTATACAGTTAATAAGAGTCCATATACAACACTTAAGAAGCTGGTTTAATCATACTACCAGCGGCCACTAAAGTGTTTAATCTCTTCTAACTGTCGTAAGTAATGTTTTGAAGAACACTCTTGAAGATTTCCAGCCCATGTAAGCCTGTAAGCCTGCAAAGGACATAGATTGGAAAAAAAATTAAGGAAGAGGCAACTTTATTAGGGTCATGACCTGATGGTATACTATCAGGGGCAGTCATTCTGATGAAATAGGTGACATTGAACCTTAGCTGTTCCCCTCTAAAAAGTTGGCCTCCTTTGAAGGCCCGGCTCTTTAACAGGTAGGCCTTAGGGCACTCCACAGGGCATAGAGAAGGGTCCATCTGAAGTGGAACAATCTTCCAAGGCCCCCAGCCTTTTGTGTGAAGTTTGTTTTTTGCCAAGAATGCAGGATCAGGGTAAAGATTTACTTTCCCCGATTCCGAGAATTCAATGCGACCATCATTCCTTATAAGGCCCATAATCTCGCTGACTCTAGCACCAGAAGCCATAGCAAGCAAAAAGATGGATGAGTAAGATCCCTCAGAGAAGAAGAGGTGTTATCTATCGAGAAGGCAAAGTACAGGACTTTATCCAACGACCAAGAAATTGCCTTGGGAGGAGCATTAGGTTTCAGTTTAGCACAAGCCTTCAGGATCTTGTTGAACAGCTTGCTATAAATTCAATATCAAAAGCATAAGCAGTGGGTCTAGATATCACAAACTTACGTAAGGATATAGTTGTAGAGGCAAGACCTTGATCATGCAATGAGATAAAGAAAGAAATACAGAGGTCCATAGAAATGGAAGAGGGCTTATAACTTTTCACGAATGCAACCCGTTTTTCTAGGAAGACAAATATTGTTGTTTCGTGGTGCTGGACTTGTACTCTTCTATGAAGTCAATCCTCTCCTTTGCAACTCCAAACTTTCTTTGAGCCACGAGGGCGAGAAAATCATGAGCTGAAGGGTTTTCGCTATCCAATAGGAAGCGACGACAGTCTTCTGTTGAACATCCTGGGACAGCACTAGAGATGGTAGAGGGACCTGGAGAGGTTTGATTTCCAGAACAAGATTATACTAATTGCTCTTGGGCCCCTTGGGAGCCACTAGAGCTGCTGTTCCCTTGAAAGTGCGCAGTTTTTTCAGTACTTCCAGGTGGAGGTTGAATGGTGGAAATAGGTAGATGTGAGGTCACTGGTTCCAATCCAGAGACATCGCATCTGTCCCTATCGCTTCCGGATCTAAATTTGGTGCTACATACCAGGGAAGCTTCTTGTTGAAGCTTGTCGCAAAGAGATCGCTTTGCAGTTCTGGGACTTGCTCTAGTATGAAACCGAATAGTATTGCTTCCAGAGACCATTCTGTTTCCAGAGGCTTGGATCTTGACAGGGCGTCCATCGTCACATTGCGAACCCCTTGGAGGTGAACTGCTGAGAGATGCCAGTTCCTCCAGTTTGCTAAAGTGAGGATACCTTGCCATCACATGGTTGAACTGAGGAGACCTGGAGCCCTGTCTGTTGACACGGTGGACTATCGTCCTGTTGTCGATGACTAAGTTGATGTGTTATTTCATCTTTGGGTTCATTCTCTTCAGAGTCAGAAACAATGTCATAGATTCCAGAATATTGATGTGAAATTTCTGAAATGCGATTAACCACCGACCCTGTACTTTCTTGGAAGGAAAAGGGTACTGCAGAGGGATGTATCGATAAACTCCTGGCCGTGGACCACGGCTTGAGCTGCTTTCACTGTATTACCGGGATTTGGTGGCGAAGATCTCTCTGAGCATATGATGCCTCTCTTCTCCAGACTTTATTGGCAATTTTGAGTCTTGCTTTTATTATCAGGTCCGTCACAGCAGCGAACTGCAGTGAACCCAAGACTTTCCGGTTGCTGTCTGTTGGGTACTTTTGAACTAAGAAGGCACCCAACAAAGTTTGCTATTTCCTTTCTCTTGCCTTGCAGTAGAGAGAGGGTGTGTGACTTTAGATTCCAGTGAAGCCCTAGCCACTGGAATATTTGAGTAGGAGACAGCTTGGACTTGTCAAAGTTGATCTGAAAGCCCAGAGATTGTAGGAATTTCATGACTTTTTGAACTGTCCGAAGACACTGATTTTGTTGCAGTCCAGACCAGCCAGTCATCCAGGTATACCATCACCTGGAAGCCTTGGTTCCGTAATTGTTGGACAATGGCCTTGACTAGCTTTGTGAAATTCTATGGAGCCATATTGAGCCCGAAGAACATAGCTCTGAATATGTAGGCATCTCTTGGCAGTCTGAAACCAAGGTAGGGGGAGAATTGCCAACCTATCGGAAGATGTCAATAGGCGTCTGTAAGATCTATGGAGACGGTGTAGGACCCTTGGGGTAGTAAGGTCCATATTTGCATGATAGTCAGCATCTGGAACTTGTCATTCAGAAAGAATTTGTTTAGTGGGGTCAAGTCCAGGAAAATTCAAAAAGTGTTTGAATATTTCTTGGGCATGCAGAATAGCCGCCCTTGAAAGTTCATAGATTTTATGCAACGGATGACTCCCTTTCAAAGATCATGTGCATAATCCTTCAAAATTAGGGTTGTGGGTTGGAAGAACCTCTTGAACTGGGGAGGTTTCTGTCTCCATTTCCAGCCTAGTGCATTTGAGACTATGCTGTGAGCCCAGGGATCGAAATACCATCGATCCCTGGACAGGTGAAGTTGTCCCTCTACCGGGAGCTCCTCATTGATAGTGTGAAGGACCAGCGTCTTTACCCACCTTGCCTCTACTTTCTCGGCATCTAGATTGACCGCCTTTTCCAGACCTTCCCCTGCTACTGGTGCCCTTCTTTTGAGCCCTGGCAGGGTGGAATGTGGTGGTGGATCTCTCATACGCTAGGTTAAAGTCTGGAGACTGTGGTATATGCTGCTGGGGAACCGTGTATACAGTCTAAGGGATGGCAGCAACTGTGACTGTCACAACTGGAAAGGATTTCCTTCCCTTAAAGTGTCATCTGGGCTTCTTGCCCTTGGGTTGAAGTCCTTCATTGGGGGTACATTTCCATTTAGAGAACATACTCCACTTGTCTACAAGGCTCTTATTCTCCTAAGCTGCTTTGTCCATGACTTCCTTAACCAATTCCTCGGGGAAGAGATCTTTCCCCCAGATATTGGAGTTGATCAGTTTTCTAGGTTCAGGCCTGATCGTAGCAGCGGCTAGTACAGTACATGTTCTCTACATGCTCTCCTGGCTAGGAAGAAAGAATTGAGATCATTATGAAATATGGGTAGGCGAGGTTTTGCCAAGAAAGGGAAGAGATCAGATTTGGCATAGTTTCCAATAATCATCTCTAGATAAGATTGGAAGGATAAAGAGTTTATTGGCTCTTTTTGGCTTCCAATTCATCCCTAAACAGGCATTCAGAAAATCTACAGTTTCTAATTAAACTGTTTGCCTCCGATGTCTTTATCTCGTTTTCAACAGTAACACCTCTTGTAAGCTTAACCCCGTATCCCTTATCTGAGAACTTTTAGCGCGATATTGCTAAGTCTACAATTTCATGTAGATATTTAAAATTTTGTTCAAGTTCGTTTCACATATGTGTGGCGTATATTATTTTACTTGTCGTGTTTGCCACCTAACAAGCATGTCACTGATTTTTCCCTCAGTGTGAGCGTATTTGTGTACTTTTGTCCTTTTCGTGAGGAAGTTTTACGTTTAACCTCTGTGTGAGGGAAGCTTTATGTAATGTCCTCTTTGTGAGGGAAATTTAGTTATCCTGTGTGTGAGGTAATTTCAAGTTTAGCCTCTGCATGAGTGCTGTTCGCATTCATTGCCTCCGAGCATGTGTGAATGTTTTGAATTGTTTGGTGCCTCCCCCGTGCACCCGTAATTGTGTAATAGTGGACTGCATGTATGTTAGCCTCTGTTGTTTCAATTTACAGTCTCC
>NC_090768.1:28058086-28115586 GCF_036898095.1 Palaemon carinicauda | reverse complement strand
TACGGATGCGTTTTTTTCTTATTTATATATCATAATATTGTGTTCTTATCCACAATTCATTATTCATGAATGTGTTTTTTTCTAGTAAATAATTTATAAACATATGTTTATTATCCATTTTTTTTATTAATTGTAGGCCTATACACTCAATAGAATAAACTATGGAGTTAAAAACAAAGACTATAAACAAGTCCTGAAAATCTGCTCTAATTCCACCAGCCAATGGGATAAGCGCTTCCAAAACCTCTTGGCAGATAACGAAGCTTTTAGCCAATAAGAGACGACGAGAAAAACCTTGTCAAAGCGTAGATCTCTGATTGGCCAAAGCTCCAATTCCCACTTAGAAAAACTCACTGTGTTTCTGGAGGCAAGACGAAAGGTAGGGAAAGTGAGCTAGTGGTTAAAAAAAATGTCTTATTTATTTATTCATCTATATTAGGACGATGCTTTTTATTTTATGAACGGTAGAGGTTCGATTATAGTCAAGAGAATTAACTGATAATGTAATAACCATTTTCGACAGATAGATAGCGGTTGATGTAGCAAAAGATTTGGTCGGCCATTACACCTTAAAGCATTTTTCATTGTTAATTTTTTTGAATATTCCTGGCTACCGAAAACAATGGTATTCACATTTTAATGTTTGATCGTGAAACAAAATTTCAGTGTCAATACCACTAGTAAGTGGTTGGCAATTAAGAGAAATAGTTCAACATGGCACATTTTAAGTTAAGCACCAAGGAATTATCCGGCCATTTGGGTAAAAATGTTAAATGTATTTTTTGAATTATTTTTGTGACGTTTATGTATAGAAGATGACGTTCAAAATAGTGCAAAGCAAATGACATTTCTATTTAGTAAAAATGCATAGCCTGCATATTGTGCCTAATTTCTCGTTTGACCAGGCTTCGTAAATCTTATAAAATAGGACCTAAATGTTTATACATACACAGTATTAATACTAACATGTTAAACATGCGCTTTAGATTCTATACAACCATATTTTATAGATATGGTATAAAAGGGTTGAAAATAATCCATTCGTCTACGTTAACAATGTCATTGGTCTTCAGGTTAAGTGTCGGCCACGCCCCCTCTCATATATTCAGGTATTCGGTCCCCTTAGTATATCAGTTATAGCTTGAATAATAAGCTTCAGTTGTAATTAGATTGGTCATTTTAAAATTGACTGAAATGTTTTTGTATTGAGAAATGCCATACAAAGCTTTTCACGTAAGATAGACGATGTTAAAAAAATCGGAATTATGTGATTTTATTAGGAGTATTTGTCAGTTTTCAGTATATGTGCGTTATGTAATTTTCCAGACGGTAATTTACATTTTCACGATCTACATTGGCGTATCGTGTATTTATGACTGCCGTATAATAACCCGTTAGTTGGGGTCACTCGGAACTTTAGCTAAAATTGTTTATTTAACCTCCTTGGTTTAGTCAAGTTTAGCTGGAAACCAATATGGCGATAATGGCGGACGAGTGTAGTCCGATTGTGAATTGTAGAAGGATTGTCTATAGATTTGTTACCTTTGCGTGTATTTATTTTTTTATTTATTAGTGATTCGTAAACAAATACTATTTGATCGAATCTCGTGAAATTTGGTCATATGATTGACCTTGATCCAATTACTTTTTTATTATATTTTGTGAGTGATTGGGTTAACAGTCAGTCACGAAAAAAGACTAGTTATGTCGTGGTCAATTTCTATCCAATTTGCATGAAACTCGTGTCAAAATGTGCATAATTAAATTGCCTATTTAGTGATGTGACGTTAGCGGAGGTATGCGCTGTGATACACGAAATTCTTGAGTGTGCATAGGCCGACTGTACAATATACTGATTTTGTAGGTCATGTAGTGTGTAGGATTCCCCTGTGTGTGATATGCCGCAGGCTGTGTAATCATTTCGCGTATAACAACTGTTTTGGTGAGATCAGTAAGCATACGCAGGTATGTTTTATGTAAACGTGAGCAGAAACTGACTGCACCCAAAATAGTAACATAAATTGTACAGTGATACGCAAAATACCTAAAAATATATAGTGTACATTTAAGCTGATGGTGTAGGTCCTGTTTTCCGTAGGGGTTCCCGTGCGTGATAGGCTCAGGAAAACGGACCATGAAGGAGGACCCAAGATATAATGATACGTAAGTGTATTAGCATCACTTGCGTACATGGCAATGATTCTTTGGTTTGGTCAGTTTAAGGTTACGTATATGGAAGTAGTTTTATCAGCGTTCTTCTCGATTTGTCTGTCATTTGAAGTGAAAAGAAGTAAGGTCTGTGTGTAGCTCTCTTAGGATCGGGCGCTATGACTTACTTCACAGGCCCTTGTTCCAACTGTGCTTTTTCTATTAGATTTGGTCATTTGGATGAGAAATTAAACCTTTGAAAATTTACTGCCCAAGGATATGCTGATGGTATATATATATATATATATTATATATATATATATATATATATATATATATATATATATATATATATATATATATATATATAGGTAATTTTATCATTAAAGCTCGTGATTTTCAATATTTCAAATATCCCACTAATACGCTTAGTATAGAATTTGTTCTGGGATATATATACATACAATCTGTATGTATATATATATATATATATATATATATATATATATATATATATATATATGTGTGTATATATATATATATATATATATATATATATATATATATATATATATATATATACACTGTATATGTGTATATGTATTTATCTATCTATCTATATATATACTTATGTATATAGGTATATATATATAAGGATATATATATATATATATATATATATATATATATATATATATATATATATATATATATATATATATATATATATATATATATATATGGTAAATGTGTAGGAGAGCTCCGCGGAAGATCTTGAAGAATTTAAACACCTACAATTCACTATTAAATCATATAGAACGCTTATATAATAGTCAATATATGAGCAGCTTCTATTTAACGAAGATATTCGTGTGTATAGTTATGTTTCACTTGGATTTTTTCTAAGTGTTTGTTTTTGTTTACTGTGTGATGTCTTGGCTAAAATGAGCTGTTTCACCGCCTTACTGCGTATGGCAAACTAGTTCTCAATGCTATTCTAACCAATAACAGGTGTTTTCTTGACGTCACACTGTTTGAAAACCAATCATGGCGGTTTTTACAAATCTAGCCAATGCTGACACTTATTACTTCACTTATCCCTGCTATTTTTCCACCAGTTACCACAGTTTACGTGAAGTTCCGCGGAGGAATATTTTTGCACGTCTCGGATCTCCCTTCAAACTGAAAAGCTCATTTTGCCGTGAAGTATGGAGTAATTAGCAGGACCTTCATCCCGTTCCGACTGTGTCACTTGTGACAATTGCTTTATTTCTTATGGGGATTTTTGTGTACATTATTCAGGGAAAGTTGCTAATTGCATTTGCTCAGCGTCATGGTTTGATTTTGGCAGAGAAAAAGTGCCCTAATTGTGAAAATGTGTGCCGTATAGATTACAACAAATTAGCATTCCGGTGTGATCGTAGTGTGGTTACTCGTGGGAAAAGGAAGAGGAGGTGCAATTTTTTCGTGTCTTGTTTCAAAGGTAAGTTAGATATTGAGACTAATTTGAAGTTTGTGTTCCTTTTTTTGCAAAAGGCGTTTTCATTTGAATTTGTTTCGTTTGAACTGAAACTCAATGTGGCCTTAAGGGGGGGTCACAGGGGGGGCGGAGCCCCCCCCCCCCCGGTAGGCCTAGGTAGGGGTACAGGGCCCCATAGGCTAGGTTAGGTGGGTGTCTTAGGTTCGGTGGTGCCCTGAAAATTACTGTGGCCTTAAGGGGGGGTCGCAGGGGGGGCGGAGGCCCCCCCCCCGGTAGGCCTAGGTAGGGGTACATGGCCCCCAGGGTAGGGTAGGTAGTTGTATTAGGTTCGGTAGTGCCCCGAAAAATAACTTTTCTCCTCCTCCCCCCACCCAAAAACCCCGCTTCCCACTGGGGTCCCCCATAATTGTAGTAGTAGGTTTATGCTTACATTTTCTGTGTAAGAGTTAGGTGGTTGTAGGAGGATTATCTCACAGTTTCAAGGGAACTGTAGCTCTAATTTACTGTTTTCTTTCGTTTTCTACTTTTAGAAACTTTTAAATCGAGCGCGGAGCTCTCCTACACATTTACCGTATATATATATATATATATATATATATATATATATATATATATATATATATATATATATATATATATATACATACACACACACACACACACAGATTGTATGTATACTGTATATTTCCCAGGACAAATTCTATACTAAAGGGTATTAGTGGGATATTTGAAATATTGAAAATGACGGGCTTTAATGATAAAATTACCTATATATATATATATATATATATATATATATATATATATATATATATATATATAATATATATATATATATATATATATATATAATATATATATATCTATATATCTATATATAAGGTAACATCGCTGATCAGATTCATTTGAATGAAATTTTTAAATATTAAACTTAGCCGGTGAATATATAATAGCTGCAACTCTGCGGCTCGACAGACAACATACTCAAAAAACTCGCGAGCGATCGCTATGCAGGTTGCGGGTGTGCCCACCAGCGCCAACTGTCGGCCAGATACCACTCTTGTATGTAAACAAAACCTTCAATTCTTCTCTGTCGACGTTGACGACAAGACGTACTTATACTCGCTGTAGAACCTGGAGTTTTCCCATCATATTTGGTGAAGTACTTTATTTTGGTTTGAGCTTTCGCAGTACAGGTGTTTTTCCTCAACATAAACTCTTGAACTCTTTATTGAATCGGATTATTTGTTGATGACTTGGATTGTTTTTGGAATTTTCTTTGACTACTGTAATTCAAAATGGCTGACCCTTCTCAAGTACCTAGATTTCGAAAGTGTAATGCTAGGGACTGTAATAGGCGTCTTCCAAAGGCTTCTCTCGACCCTCATACTGTTTGTTCCAATTGTCGGGGTAAAACCTGTCAATTGGGAGATCGGTGTGAGGAATGCGTGGGCCTTTCGGAATTCGATTTTATCGAATATGATAAGTATACACGCAGACTAGAGAGAGATAGGGTAAGGAGAAGTTCATCTAGGTCTGTAGATTTTTCCTCTCCACATGCCCCTGAACCTAATCCTTCCCCTGTAGTGGTTGTTCCTAACCCCCCCTTCTAGCACTCAGGAACCGTCTATGCAAGACGTTACGTGCTATTCATGCCTTGGGGGAGAGAGTTGAAGCGTTAGCAAGTGACCGTAATCAACTCATGGCTGACGTGAAGGAACTTAAGTGCCACAGTGCCACGGCGGAAAGTGGGAAAGTGATTAGTGCGCAAAGTGTTGTGAACAGTGTTGCGACCGAGGGTTCGTCTGTTCGTGCCTGTCGTTCACCTAGTCCGGGACCTCTTGCAAGCTCCCAAGCCCAGGGGAGAAGCAATGTCGTACGACTTATGGGTTCGAGAGGCCTTGATCAGCGAACAGACGTTCCCTCTATGGTATCAGGCGTATCTCGTCAAGATCGCCCCTACCATAAGACGAGAGAGCCCATTTTTACCTCGTCTTCCGAAGGCGTTTCACGCAAGAAACCATGGAGCAAGGTTTCTAGGCCTTTGAAACGCAAGTCGGTCCCTTCAGGACAGGTCCAACGTCCCGGATGTAGTCATTGGGACAGTTCGGACCCGTTGCTGTCATCGGATGACTGCTCGCCACCTAAGCAAGGCAAAGTTGTGCCGTCTCAGACGCTAACCCCGTCTGTTACCGCACCCGTTACCGTAGACCCTAAATGGGTTATACTGCAGGACATGCAGTCTAAGCTTGCGTCCCTTATGGAAGATTACAACGCAGAGAAGGTTTCCGTTGAACCTAGCCGTTTATCTCATGGAGATCCTGGCCGTCAGCCACCCAAGCGTTCTGTTGTGCGTCCTGTTAACGTTGGTGTAGCCAGCTCACGTCAACCAGTTGGGGTTGTACCACACCCGATGCGGTTTCGTGTGGATTTTCAGCCGCATGTGGACGTTAAGCAACTCACTGATGCGCCTGGTGACGTTCAGGACATTCGCCAACCATCAGAGTTGACTTGTTTTGACGCGGTGCGTCAACCTCCGCAACCTAGAGTTGTTTTGACTGCACAACCCAGGCGGTCTAAGCAGTCTCGGGTGGACGCTGTGCGTCCTCACGCACCTGTTGTTGTTGTTGACAGCTCCCAGACTGTTCAGCAGTTTCAGGACACTGCGTCCTGCTCCGCCACTTATGCACCAGTGCGGGCGGACGCTGCGTGTCAAGCATTGCCTACCCCTTTGCTTGTTTCTCATCAGTTATCAGATGAGGAACTTTCGGATGAGGACGTTGCTGACCCTCAGCCTGAGGATCATCCTTCAGATATTGATGAGCCTAGAGCAGTTCCGCCATCTATGGACTTTAAAAAAGTCATGCTCATTTTTAAAGAGTTGTTCCCTGAACACTTTGTCTCTGTGGCTCTCCGTTCGCCGCCGTCTGAGTTTGTTTTAGGCGTACCTGCTTCCATGCCAGCCTTTACAAAACTCGTTCTCTCTCGCTCATCCAAGAGAGCTTTACGGCTGTTAGGCGATTGGTTGGAAACCAAGAGGAGTTTAGGGAAGACGGCCTTTGCCTTCCCCCCCAACTAAACTCTCGTCTAGATTGAGCGTCTGGTATGCCACGGGAGAAGTTCTCGGCTTGGGAGTTCCTGCCTCTGCCCAGGGCGACTTCTCAAGTCTTGTAGACTCTCCCCGCCGCCTAGCCATGAGACGCTCGAAGATTAGTTGGTCATCCTCAGACCTGGACCATCTACTTAAGGGCATCTTTAGGGCTTTTGAAGTTTTTAACTTCCTTGACTGGTGTTTGGGAGCCTTGAGTAGGAAAATCTCATCAGCCGATAGAGATGTCTCCTTACTCATTATGTCCTGCAAGGATAAGGCCATCCGCGATGGATCCAACGAGCTCTCCGCCTCGTTTACGTCAGGAGTCCTAAAGAAACGAGAGTCTCTGTGCTCTTTTCTGTCAGCAGGAGTGACGCCCTGTCAACGATCTGAGCTACTCTTTGCCCCTTTGTCTAAGTTCTTGTTTCCTGAACTTTTAGTTAAGGAAATATCGTTGTCTCTTGTGCAGAAGGACACCCATGACTTGGTTGCGTCCTCGGCTCGCAAAGGGACCCCTTCGTCTGCCTTGTCTGCTAGACCTAGGATAGACACTCCAGCGTCCAGGTTTATTCCGCCCTTTCGTGGCAGAGCCCCCAGCAGGGGAAGTACTCGTGCCGAAGGGAAGAGAGGAAAGAGGAAAGGAGCCAAGTCCTCGCGAGGCAGAGTCTGACTGCCCGCAGCTTCAGACAGCAGTAGGTGCCAGACTCAAGAACTTCTGGCAAGCCTGGGAGAAGAGAGGCGCAGATCAACAGTCTGTGAGGTTGCTCAGAGAGGGGTACAAAATCCCATTTGTACGCAAACCTCCTCTAGCGACGTCCCCCATCGATCTCTCTCCCAGGTACCGAGAGGAAGCAAAGAGACAAGCCCTGAAACTAGAAGTGTCTCTTTTGCTAGAGAAGGGAGCGGTGGTCAAAGTCTCGGACCTTCAATCACCGGGGTTTTACAACCGTCTCTTCCTAGTACCGAAGAAGACAGGAGGTTGGAGACCGGTGCTAGACGTCAGTGCTCTGAATGTCTTTGTCACAAAGACAAAGCTCACCATGGAGACCACGAAGTCAGTCTTAGCAGCGGTCAGAAAGGGAGACTGGATGGTCTCTCTCGACCTAAGAGACGCTTACTTCCACATCCCCATTCACTCAGATTCCCAACCTTTTCTGAGATTTGTGTTCGACAATGTGGTGTACCAGTTTCGGGCCCTGTGCTTTGGCCTAAGTCCTGCTCCTCTCGTGTTTACGAGGCTTATGAGGAATGTGGCAAAATTCCTCCATTTATCGGGTATCCGAGCCTGCCTTTATTTGGACGACTGGCTTCTCAGAGCCTCGTCCAGTCATCGCTGTCTGAAGGATCTCAATTGGACTTTAGATCTGACCAAGGAATTGGGACTTCTGGTCAACTTGGAAAAGTCCCAGCTGATCCCATCCCAAACTATTCTGTATTTAGGGATGGAGATTCGCAGTCCAGTTTTTCGGGCTTTTCCGTCGGCCCCCAGAATAGATCAAGCCCTGCTCGTAATCCAAAAGATGTTGAAGAGAGAACGTTGCTCAGTCAGGAATTGGATGAGTCTAGTAGGAACTCTATCATCCCTGGAGCAGTTTGTCTCGCTAGGAAGGCTACACCTCCGACCTCTACAATTCCATCTAGCTTTTCACTGGAAAAAGGACAAGACGCTAGAGGCGGTCTCGATCCCGATTTCCGAAACAGTAAAGACTTGCCTGAATTGGTGGAAAGACAATATCAGTCTACGAGAGGGACTTCCCCTAGCAGTTCAGAAACCAAACCACGTTCTCTTCTCAGACACATCGGATTTGGGTTGGGGTGCGACACTGGACGGGCGGGAATGCTCAGGTCGGTGGACCTCAAGTCAGAGGAGCATGCATATCAACGGCAAGGAGCCTTTGGCAGTTCACCTGGCCTTGATAAGCTTCGAGAGTCTCCTTCGAGACAAAGTGGTGGAGGTCAACTCGGACAACACCACAGCCTTGGCGTACATTTCCAAACAAGGAGGTACCCACTCCATGACACTGTACGAGATCGCAAGGGACCTGCTCATCTGGTCAAGAGATCGAGGCATCTCCCTAGTAACGAGGTTTATCCAGGGCGACTTGAACGTTCTAGCAGATTGTCTCAGTCGGAAAGGTCAGGTAATTCCAACCGAATGGACCCTCCACAAGGATGTGTGCAAGAGGCTTTGGGCGACTTGGGGTCAACCCACCATAGACCTCTTTGCAACCTCGATGACCAAGAGGCTTCCAATCTATTGCTCTCCAGTCCCAGACCCAGCAGCAATACATATAGATGCCTTTCTCCTAGATTGGTCTCACCTAGACCTATACGCATTCCCACCATTCAAGATTGTCAACAAGGTACTGCAGAAGTTCGCCTCTCACGAAGGGACAAGGTTGACGTTAGTTGCTCCCCTCTGGCCCGCGAGAGAATGGTTCACCGAGGTACTTCGATGGCTGGTAGACTTTCCCAGAAGTCTTCCTCTAAGAGTAGACCTATTACGTCAGCCACACGTAAAGATGGTACACCAAAGCCTCCACGCTCTTCGTCTGACTGCCTTCAGACTATCGAAAGACTCTCGAGAGCTAGAGGCTTTTCGAAGGAGGCAGCCAGTGCGATTGCAAGAGCGAGGAGAGCTTCTACCATTAGAGTTTACCAATCGAAGTGGGAAATCTTCCGAGACTGGTGCAAGTCAGTATCTGTATCCTCGTCCAGTACCTCTGTAGCCCAAATCGCTGATTTTCTCTTATACCTGAGAAGAGTTCGCTCCCTTTCAGCTCCCACGATCAAGGGCTACAGGAGCATGTTGGCTTCGGTCTTCCGGCATAGAGGCTTAGATCTTTCCAACAATAAAGATCTACAAGATCTCCTTAAGTCTTTTGAGACCTCTAAGGAACGTCGTTTGGCTACACCTGGATGGAATTTAGACGTGGTCCTAAGATTCCTCATGTCAGACAGGTTCGAGCCTTTACATTCAGCCTCCCTGAAGGATCTCACTCTTAAGACTTTTCCTGGTGTGCTTGGCCTCAGCTAAAAGAGTCAGTGAGCTTCATGCCTTCAGCAAGAAAATCGGTTTTTCGACAGAAAAAGCCTCTTGTTCTCTTCAACTTGGTTTCCTAGCCAAGAATGAACTGCCTTCTCGTCCTTGGCCTAAATCTTTTGATATTACTAGCTTATCAAAGATCGTAGGCAACGAGTTAGAGAGAGTATTATGCCCCGTTAGAGCTCTTAAGTTCTATTTAGCTCGTACTAAGCCTTTAAGAGGTAAATCTGAAGCGTTATGGTGTTCGGCTAAGAAACCATCCTTACCTATGTCAAAGAATGCTTTGTCATATTTTATCAGATTGTTAATACGAGAAGCTCATTCACACTTGAGTGAGGAAGACCGATCTTTGCTTAAGGTTAAGACGCACGAGATTAGAGCTATAGCAACTTCCGTGGCCTTTAAGCAAAATAGATCTCTGCAAAGTATCATGGACGCGACCTTTTGGAGAAGCAAGTCAGTGTTCGCGTCATTTTACTTGAAAGATGTCCAGACTCTTTACGAGGACTGCTACACACTGGGTCCATTCGTAGCAGCGAGTGCAGTAGTGGGTGAGGGCTCAACCACTACACTTCCCTAATTCCATATCCTTTTAATCTGTCTCTTGAAATGTTTTTGATATTGTTTTTATGGGTTGTTCGGAAGGCTAAGAAGCCTTTCGCATCCTGGTTGATTTGGCGGGTGGTCAAAGTCATTTCTTGAGAGCGCCCAGATTAGGGGTTTGATGAGGTCCTGTTGTATGGGTTGCAGCCCTTGATACTTCAGCTCCTGGGAGTCTGTCAGCATCCTAAGAGGATCGCTGGGCTCCGTGAGGAAGACAGACTTACAAGGCAGAGTAATCGTCTAAGTCAACTTCCTTACCAGGTACCTATTTATTTTGGTTTTGTTATATTGATAACTGTCAAAATGAAAAAACTCTTAGCTTATACGCTGTAAACATATTAACTCTGGTCTCTACCCACCTCCTTGGGTGTGAATCAGCTATTATATATTCACCGGCTAAGTTTAATATTTAAAAATGATATTTTAATTATAAAATAAATTTTTGAATATACTTACCCGGTGAATATATAAATTAAATGACCCTCCCTTCCTCCCCAATAGAGACGCAGCGGGACGAGAAGAATTGAAGGTTTTGTTTACATACAAGAGTGGTATCTGGCCGACAGTTGGCGCTGGTGGGCACACCCGCAACCTGCATAGCGATCGCTCGCGAGTTTTTTGAGTATGTTGTCTGTTGAGCCGCAGAGTTGCAGCTATTATATATTCACCGGGTAAGTATATTCAAAAATTTTAAATATAAAACTTACCCGCTGGTTATATAAAAGAGCTGAAGTCCCTGACGCCAGGGCAGAAATTCAAATCTCGCGCTATCGAAGATACGCCAGGTGTACCAACCGCACCCTAGCGGTAGAACAGGTGGAACTACACACCAACTCCAGTTCTTCTCTCTGCCGTCATAGCTGACTGACATATAGAAGTTCGCTCTCGTGTTTTTACTCTCTTGGGAAGTTGTTTGGTGATGTACAACGTTCTTTTTTGAGTTTAAGCTATCGTTGATTAATTTTCCTTGGTTCTTATCTTGAAATCTTTTTGTTTGAGATTTTCTTTATTGCTTTTTCCCTTACTTTTTGCTTGTCGGTCTCTCACGTTAGCTTTTAAAATGGCCGACTCCTCCCCTGCTCAGCGTAGGTGTGTTAGTGAGGGTTGTCGTACACGACTCCCTAATGGATCTATTGATCCTCATTCTATTTGTGTAAAATGTAGGGGTAAATTTTGTTCATTAGATGATAGGTGTAATGAGTGTCTTTCTTTAACTAATGATGATTTTGTTACCTTCGATCGTTATGTTAGGAGATTAGAGAGAGATAGAGTTAGGCGTAGTTCTTCACGATCTGTGGATAGAACCTTACCTAATTTACCTGTTCCTAATCCTGTTCCTTCCCCTGTGGTGGTAGATCAGGAACCTACTATGAAGGACATGTTTACTGCTATTTTGTCTCTTGGTGAGAAAGTTGAGTCCTTAGCAGCCGATAGAAATACTATCTTTTCCGAGTTAAAGGTATTGAAAAACCGTGAGCCTATCGGAACTGTGGAAAGTGTTTCAGTGTCTGATGTGGTACCGAAGAATCGTGACTCTCTCGGTGTTGTGACAAGTGTTGATAATGTGTTTAGTGTTGCGGAGGGTGCGTCGACACGAGTGTCTGATGTGGTACCGAAGAATCGTGACTCTCTCGGTGTTGTGACAAGTGTTGATAATGTGTTTAGTGTTGCGGAGGGTGCGTCGGCACGATCTTGTCGTTCACCTAGCCTTAGTTTGTTTTAGGCGTACCTGCTTCCATGCCAGCCTTTACAAAACTCGTTCTCTCTCGCTCATCCAAGAGAGCTTTACGGCTGTTAGGCGATTGGTTGGAAACCAAGAGGAGTTTAGGGAAGACGGCCTTTGCCTTCCCCCCCAACTAAACTCTCGTCTAGATTGAGCGTCTGGTATGCCACGGGAGAAGTTCTCGGCTTGGGAGTTCCTGCCTCTGCCCAGGGCGACTTCTCAAGTCTTGTAGACTCTCCCCGCCGCCTAGCCATGAGACGCTCGAAGATTAGTTGGTCATCCTCAGACCTGGACCATCTACTTAAGGGCATCTTTAGGGCTTTTGAAGTTTTTAACTTCCTTGACTGGTGTTTGGGAGCCTTGAGTAGGAAAATCTCATCAGCCGATAGAGATGTCTCCTTACTCATTACTGTATGTCCTGCAAGGATAAGGCCATCCGCGATGGATCCAACGAGCTCTCCGCCTCGTTTACGTCAGGAGTCCTAAAGAAACGAGAGTCTCTGTGCTCTTTTCTGTCAGCAGGAGTGACGCCCTGTCAACGATCTGAGCTACTCTTTGCCCCTTTGTCTAAGTTCTTGTTTCCTGAACTTTTAGTTAAGGAAATATCGTTGTCTCTTGTGCAGAAGGACACCCATGACTTGGTTGCGTCCTCGGCTCGCAAAGGGACCCCTTCGTCTGCCTTGTCTGCTAGACCTAGGATAGACACTCCAGCGTCCAGGTTTATTCCGCCCTTTCGTGGCAGAGCCCCCAGCAGGGGAAGTACTCGTGCCGAAGGGAAGAGAGGAAAGAGGAAAGGAGCCAAGTCCTCGCGAGGCAGAGTCTGACTGCCCGCAGCTTCAGACAGCAGTAGGTGCCAGACTCAAGAACTTCTGGCAAGCCTGGGAGAAGAGAGGCGCAGATCAACAGTCTGTGAGGTTGCTCAGAGAGGGGTACAAAATCCCATTTGTACGCAAACCTCCTCTAGCGACGTCCCCCATCGATCTCTCTCCCAGGTACCGAGAGGAAGCAAATAGACAAGCCCTGAAACTAGAAGTGTCTCTTTTGCTAGAGAAGGGAGCGGTGGTCAAAGACTCGGACCTTCAATCACCGGGGTTTTACAACCGTCTCTTCCTAGTACCGAAGAAGACAGGAGGTTGGAGACCGGTGCTAGACGTCAGTGCTCTGAATGTCTTTGTCACAAAGACAAAGTTCACCATGGAGACCACGAAGTCAGTCTTAGCAGCGGTCAGAAAGGGAGACTGGATGGTCTCTCTCGACCTAAGAGACGCTTACTTCCACATCCCCATTCACTCAGATTCCCAACCTTTTCTGAGTTTTGTGTTCGACAATGTGGTGTACCAGTTTCGGGCCCTGTGCTTTGGCCTAAGTCCTGCTCCTCTCGTGTTTACGAGGCTTATGAGGAATGTGGCAAAATTCCTCCATTTATCGGGTATCCGAGCCTGCCTTTATTTGGACGACTGGCTTCTCAGAGCCTCGTCCAGTCATCGCTGTCTGAAGGATCTCAATTGGACTTTAGATCTGACCAAGGAATTGGGACTTCTGGTCAACTTGGAAAAGTCCCAGCTGATCCCATCCCAAACTATTCTGTATTTAGGGATGGAGATTCGCAGTCCAGTTTTTCGGGCTTTTCCGTCGGCCCCCAGAATAGATCAAGCCCTGCTCGTAATCCAAAAGATGTTGAAGAGAGAACGTTGCTCAGTCAGGAATTGGATGAGTCTAGTAGGAACTCTATCATCCCTGGAGCAGTTTGTCTCGCTAGGAAGGCTACACCTCCGACCTCTACAATTCCATCTAGCTTTTCACTGGAAAAAGGACAAGACGCTAGAGGCGGTCTCGATCCCGATTTCCGAAACAGTAAAGACTTGCCTGAATTGGTGGAAAGACAATATCAGTCTACGAGAGGGACTTCCCCTAGCAGTTCAGAAACCAAACCACGTTCTCTTCTCAGACACATCGGATTTGGGTTGGGGTGCGACACTGGACGGGCGGGAATGCTCAGGTCGGTGGACCTCAAGTCAGAGGAGCATGCATATCAACGGCAAGGAGCCTTTGGCAGTTCACCTGGCCTTGATAAGCTTCGAGAGTCTCCTTCAAGACAAAGTGGTGGAGGTCAACTCGGACAACACCACAGCCTTGGCGTACATTTCCAAACAAGGAGGTACCCACTCCATGACACTGTACGAGATCGCAAGGGACCTGCTCATCTGGTCAAGAGATCGAGGCATCTCCCTAGTAACGAGGTTTATCCAGGGCGACTTGAACGTTCTAGCAGATTGTCTCAGTCGGAAAGGTCAGGTAATTCCAACCGAATGGACCCTCCACAAGGATGTGTGCAAGAGGCTTTGGGCGACTTGGGGTCAACCCACCATAGACCTCTTTGCAACCTCGATGACCAAGAGGCTTCCAATCTATTGCTCTCCAGACCCAGCAGCAATACATATAGATGCCTTTCTCCTAGATTGGTCTCACCTAGACCTATACGCATTCCCACCATTCAAGATTGTCAACAAGGTACTGCAGAAGTTCGCCTCTCACGAAGGGACAAGGTTGACGTTAGTTGCTCCCCTCTGGCCCGCGAGAGAATGGTTCACCGAGGTACTTCGATGGCTGGTAGACTTTCCCAGAAGTCTTCCTCTAAGAGTAGACCTATTACGTCAGCCACACGTAAAGAAGGTACACCAAAGCCTCCACGCTCTTCGTCTGACTGCCTTCAGACTATCGAAAGACTCTCGAGAGCTAGAGGCTTTTCGAAGGAGGCAGCCAGTGCGATTGCAAGAGCGAGGAGAGCTTCTACCATTAGAGTTTACCAATCGAAGTGGGAAATCTTCCGAGACTGGTGCAAGTCAGTATCTGTATCCTCGTCCAGTACCTCTGTAGCCCAAATCGCTGATTTTCTCTTATACCTGAGAAGAGTTCGCTCCCTTTCAGCTCCCACGATCAAGGGCTACAGGAGCATGTTGGCTTCGGTCTTCCGGCATAGAGGCTTAGATCTTTCCAACAATAAAGATCTACAAGATCTCCTTAAGTCTTTTGAGACCTCTAAGGAACGTCGTTTGGCTACACCTGGATGGAATTTAGACGTGGTCCTAAGATTCCTCATGTCAGACAGGTTCGAGCCTTTACATTCAGCCTCCCTGAAGGATCTCACTCTTAAGACTTTTCCTGGTGTGCTTGGCCTCAGCTAAAAGAGTCAGTGAGCTTCATGCCTTCAGCAAGAAAATCGGTTTTTCGACAGAAAAAGCCTCTTGTTCTCTTCAACTTGGTTTCCTAGCCAAGAATGAACTGCCTTCTCGTCCTTGGCCTAAATCTTTTGATATTCCTAGCTTATCAAAGATCGTAGGCAACGAGTTAGAGAGAGTATTATGCCCCGTTAGAGCTCTTAAGTTCTATTTAGCTCGTACTAAGCCTTTAAGAGGTAAATCTGAAGCGTTATGGTGTTCGGTTAAGAAACCATCCTTACCTATGTCAAAGAATGCTTTGTCATATTTTATCAGATTGTTAATACGAGAAGCTCATTCACACTTGAGTGAGGAAGACCGATCTTTGCTTAAGGTTAAGACGCACGAGATTAGAGCTATAGCAACTTCCGTGGCCTTTAAGCAAAATAGATCTCTGCAAAGTATCATGGACGCGACCTTTTGGAGAAGCAAGTCAGTGTTCGCGTCATTTTACTTGAAAGATGTCCAGACTCTTTACGAGGACTGCTACACACTGGGTCCATTCGTAGCAGCGAGTGCAGTAGTGGGTGAGGGCTCAACCACTACACTTCCCTAATTCCATATCCTTTTAATCTGTCTCTTGAAATGTTTTTGATATTGTTTTTATGGGTTGTTCGGAAGGCTAAGAAGCCTTTCGCATCCTGGTTGATTTGGCGGGTGGTCAAAGTCATTTCTTGAGAGCGCCCAGATTAGGGGTTTGATGAGGTCCTGTTGTATGGGTTGCAGCCCTTGATACTTCAGCTCCTGGGAGTCTGTCAGCATCCTAAGATGATCGCTGGGCTCCGTGAGGAAGACAGACTTACAAGGCAGAGTAATCGTCTAAGTCAACTTCCTTACCAGGTACCTATTTATTTTGGTTTTGTTATATTGATAACTGTCAAAATGAAAAAACTCTTAGCTTATACGCTGTAAACATATTAACTCTGGTCTCTACCCACCTCCTTGGGTGTGAATCAGCTATTATATATTCACCGGCTAAGTTTAATATTTAAAAATGATATTTTAATTATAAAATAAATTTTTGAATATACTTACCCGGTGAATATATAAATTAAATGACCCTCCCTTCCTCCCCAATAGAGACGCAGCGGGACGAGAAGAATTGAAGGTTTTGTTTACATACAAGAGTGGTATCTGGCCGACAGTTGGCGCTGGTGGGCACACCCGCAACCTGCATAGCGATCGCTCGCGAGTTTTTTGAGTATGTTGTCTGT
The DNA here is from genome assembly GCF_036898095.1 of Palaemon carinicauda. NCBI lineage: Eukaryota > Metazoa > Arthropoda > Malacostraca > Decapoda > Palaemonidae > Palaemon > Palaemon carinicauda. Next base: position 28,099,063 of record NC_090768.1, on the reverse strand, counting down.
TGAGCCGCAGAGTTGCAGCTATTATATATTCACCGGGTAAGTATATTCAAAAATTTTAAATATAAAACTTACCCGCTGGTTATATAAAAGAGCTGAAGTCCCTGACGCCAGGGCAGAAATTCAAATCTCGCGCTATCGAAGATACGCCAGGTGTACCAACCGCACCCTAGCGGTAGAACAGGTGGAACTACACACCAACTCCAGTTCTTCTCTCTGCCGTCATAGCTGACTGACATATAGAAGTTCGCTCTCGTGTTTTTACTCTCTTGGGAAGTTGTTTGGTGATGTACAACGTTCTTTTTTGAGTTTAAGCTATCGTTGATTAATTTTCCTTGGTTCTTATCTTGAAATCTTTTTGTTTGAGATTTTCTTTATTGCTTTTTCCCTTACTTTTTGCTTGTCGGTCTCTCACGTTAGCTTTTAAAATGGCCGACTCCTCCCCTGCTCAGCGTAGGTGTGTTAGTGAGGGTTGTCGTACACGACTCCCTAATGGATCTATTGATCCTCATTCTATTTGTGTAAAATGTAGGGGTAAATTTTGTTCATTAGATGATAGGTGTAATGAGTGTCTTTCTTTAACTAATGATGATTTTGTTACTTTCGATCGTTATGTTAGGAGATTAGAGAGAGATAGAGTTAGGCGTAGTTCTTCACGATCTGTGGATAGAACCTTACCTAATTTACCTGTTCCTAATCCTGTTCCTTCCCCTGTGGTGGTAGATCAGGAACCTACTATGAAGGATATGTTTACTGCTATTTTGTCTCTTGGTGAGAAAGTTGAGTCCTTAGCAGCCGATAGAAATACTATCTTTTCCGAGTTAAAGGTATTGAAAAACCGTGAGCCTATCGGAACTGTGGAAAGTGTTTCAGTGTCTGATGTGGTACCGAAGAATCGTGACTCTCTCGGTGTTGTGACAAGTGTTGATAATGTGTTTAGTGTTGCGGAGGGTGCGTCGAAACGAGTGTCTGATGTGGTACCGAAGAATCGTGCCCCCCAACTAAACTCTCGTCTAGATTGAGCGTCTGGTATGCCACGGGAGAAGTTCTTGGCTTGGGAGTTCCTGCCTCTGCCCAGGGCGACTTCTCAAGTCTTGTAGACTCTCCCCGCCGCCTAGCCATGAGACGCTCGAAGATTAGTTGGTCATCCTCAGACCTGGACCATCTACTTAAGGGCATCTTTAGGGCTTTTGAAGTTTTTAACTTCCTTGACTGGTGTTTGGGAGCCTTGAGTAGGAAAATCTCATCAGCCGATAGAGATGTCTCCTTACTCATTATGTCCTGCAAGGATAAGGCCATCCGCGATGGATCCAACGAGCTCTCCGCCTCGTTTACGTCAGGAGTCCTAAAGAAACGAGAGTCTCTGTGCTCTTTTCTGTCAGCAGGAGTGACGCCCTGTCAACGATCTGAGCTACTCTTTGCCCCTTTGTCTAAGTTCTTGTTTCCTGAACTTTTAGTTAAGGAAATATCGTTGTCTCTTGTGCAGAAGGACACCCATGACTTGGTTGCGTCCTCGGCTCGCAAAGGGACCCCTTCGTCTGCCTTGTCTGCTAGACCTAGGATAGACACTCCAGCGTCCAGGTTTATTCCGCCCTTTCGTGGCAGAGCCCCCAGCAGGGGAAGTACTCGTGCCGAAGGGAAGAGAGGAAAGAGGAAAGGAGCCAAGTCCTCGCGAGGCAGAGTCTGACTGCCCGCAGTCGCGTCAGAGAGTTTTGGTTGACCAGTTTGCGTATTCTGGTCGCGGGGAAGAACATCGGCGTCGACAAGTGGACGAGACGCGGCAACAATTTGAAGTAGTGGATCACCCGCGGCAACAACTTTTGGACGCGTCGCGTCAAAACATTGGTTTACAGCGGCGACATCCTGACTACTTTGATCGTTCGCAGCAACGGTCCTCGGACTTTACGCAACCTCGCGGCGATCTTCAACAGTTACCTTCTGATTTCAAGCGTTCTTCTGTTCAACAGCAGTCGGATTCTAAGCGGTCTAAACAGTTGTTGGTTGAGGATGATCGTCTACATGTCCGTGTTTCGCATCAATCTACTTCTACTTCTCCCCATCAAATTGACACAGATGTTAGCCTTGACAGGCAGTCCCATCCAGACGTTGTTCCTTCGGTTCAGGCTGCGGCTGTTGCTGCACTGCCAGAAGACGAACCAGAGGAAAAGTCGGATGAGGATAATCCTATTGAGGAAGTCTCTGAGAATGAGGAGAAGCATTATCAGCATGCTGTGGACCTTCGCAAGTTTATGCTTATTCTAACTGGAATTTTCCCGGATTCTTTTACCCCTGTGGCTCCTCGTTCTCCACCTTCTGAATTCATCTTAGGTAAAGCTACTAAGGTTCCAGTTTACACCAAGATGGTTCTTTCTCGATCCTCTAAGCGGGCCTTGAAGTTAATGGGTTCTTGGTTGGACTCCAAGAAATCTTTTGGTAAGACGGCCTTTGCCTTTCCTCCCGCTAGGTTAGCCTCTAAATCTAGTGTGTGGTATGAGACTGGTGAAGTGTTGGGCTTGAGTTTTCCTTCTTCTGCACAAGGGGATTTTTCAAGTTTGGTAGATGCTTCTCGTCGTCTTGCCTTAAGGAAGACGAAGATTTGGTGGTCCATTCCAGAGTTCGACCATTTGCTTAAAGGTCTTTTCAGGGCCTTCGAGGTTTTTGATTTTTTGGACTGGGCTTTGGGGGCTTTGAGTAAGAGGGTCTCTGATATGACGGAAACGGACACTAGTGGTTTGGTTTATTTGATGTCCTGCTTGGACAAAGGTGTGAGGGATGGCTCCAACGAACTTGCTGCCTTGTTTACAGCTGGAATTCTCAAGAAAAGGGCCACGATGTGCTCTTTCCTCTCCGCAGGAGTGTCTCCCTATCAGAAAACGGGCCTTCTTTTCGCACCTTTGTCTAATTCATTATTTCCTCAGGAATTGGTGGGCGAGGTGGCTACTGCTCTCACTCAGAAGGCCACACATGACTTAGTTACTCATTCGACTAGGAAAGTTTTGCCTCCGTCATTCTCCTCTTGTAAACCTAAGGAATCTTCTTCTGGGTTTCGACCTCAGTCCTTTCGTGGGAAGCCCTCTGGAAGAGGCTCTTTTAAACCAGAAGGAAGGAAGCCTAGAGGCAGAGGGGGCAAGTCCGGCCGAGGTAAAGTCTGACTGCTCTCTCCTTCAGACAGCAGTGGGGGCCAGGTTGACTCTCTTTTGGGAGGCTTGGGAGAGGAATGGAGCGGACCCCTGGTCCGTCCAGGTGTTAAAGGAAGGCTACAAGATCCCCTTCCTGACCAATCCTCCTTTAGTCACAGATCCAGTGGATCTTTCGCCCAAATACAGAGAGGGTCCCAAGAAACAAGCCATGCTTCTACAGACGTCTCTTTTATTAGAGAAACAAGCAATAGAGGAAGTGCAGGATGTTACGTGTCCGGGGTTTTACAACCGCCTTTTTCTAGTACCCAAGAGTTCCGGGGGGTGGAGACCGGTTCTGGACGTAAGTGTGCTAAATGGTTACGTCCAAAACTCGACGTTCACTATGGAGACTCAGAAAACAGTTCTGGCAGCTGTGAGGAAGGACGATTGGATGGTCTCTTTAGATCTTCAGGATGCCTATTTCCACCTTCCGATTCATCCCAGCTGCAGACGTTATCTGAGGTTCATGGACGGAAACAAGGTCTTTCAGTTCAGGGCTCTTTGTTTCGGACTGCACGGCTCCTCTATTGTTCACCAAGATCATGCTGAACGTGGCAAGCATGCTGCATTCGAGGGGAATCAGGGCCTCTCTGTATCTGGACGATTGACTGATAAGAGCCTCCTCAGCCGATTGTTGTTTGAAGGACCTCAAGATGACTTTGGATCTCTCCAGAGAACTGGGTCTCCTGGTGAGCTCGGAAAAATCACAACTCATTCCATCCCAGGAGATTCTTTATTTGGGGATGGAGATTCACAGTCGGAGTTTTCGGGCTTTTCCGTCGTCGGTGAGAATCCAAGCAGCCCTCCTAAAAGTACAAACGTTCCTGAAGAGAGATCTTTGCTCCGTCAGAGATTGGATGAGTCTTCTGGGGACTCTCTCGTCGTTAGAGGAGTTCGTGACCCTGGGGAAGTTGTACTTGCGTCCTCTTCAGTTTCATCTCAACCGCCATTGGAAGAAAGGGGACAGCCTCGACAGGGATTGCATTCCCATCTCGACTTCCATCAAGTCTCATCTTCAATGGTGGAACAACGAGCCCAGACTGAAAGAAGGCTTGTCTTTACTTCAGAGGAACCCAAACCTCGTGTTGTGTTGCGACGCCTCCAACTCGGGGTGGGGAGCCACTCTAGAGAAGCAGGAACTTTCGGGGACTTGGACGGTGGAGCAAACCTCTCTCCACATCAATCAAAAAGAGCTTTTAGCTATTCATCTGGCTCTCATCGGCTTCGAAAAGCAGATCAGGGGCAAGGTAGTCCAAGTCAATTCGGACAGCACGACAGCTCTGGCCTATATTGCGAAACAAGGCGGGACCCACTCTTGGTCTCTGTTCGAGATTGCAAGACTGCTCCTCATCTGGGCGGAGGAAAGGAAGGTGACTTTTGACGCGGTTCATCCAGGGGGTCAACAATGTGAGCGCAGACAGACTCAGCAGGAAAGGTCAGGTTCTCTCCACAGAATGGATTCTGCACCCGGACATCTGCAAGAGTCTGTGGCGGTTATGGGGTCGACCTCGTGGATCTCTTTGCCACCGCGAAGACCAAACGGCTAGAGTGTTACTGCTCTCCGGTTCCAGACCCCGAAGCTTTACACATAGACGCTTTTCTGATGAACTGGTCACACATGGAGGTTTATGCTTTCCCTCCGTTCAAGATCCTTTACAAAGTGATTCAGAAGTTCGTTTCACACGAGGAGACCAGAATGACTCTGATAGCTCCGTTCTGGCCGTCAAGGAGCTGGTTTCCAGAGGTACTGGAATGGATGGTGGATGTCCCGAGAAGCCTTCCCATGAGACCCGATCTTCTCAGACAACCTCACTTGGCCCGAAATCATCAAAACCTCCGAGCTCTACGTCTGACTGCCTTCAGACTATCGAAAAACTCGCTAGAGCTAGAGGATTTTCGAAGAAGGCAGCCAAGGCAATTGCAAGGGCAAGAAGGTCTTCAACCATCAAGGTGTATCAGTCCAAGTGGGAGTTGTTCAGGGAATGGTGTAGAACTAACGCGATTTCCTCTTCCAGTACATCGCTTTCTCAAATAGCAGATTTTTTCTTGGACCTTAAAGTTAAGCATAACTTCTCGTCATCGACTATTAAAGGTTACAGGAGTATGTTGGCGACGGTTTTTCGACACAGGAACCTAGACCTTTCTGATAATAAAGATCTACGAGATTTACTTAGGTCTTTTGATACGACCCAGAAGATTCAAACAGCTCCCATCGCCTGGAATTTGGATGTTGTCCTTAAATTTCTCATGAGTGACAGATTTGAGCCTTTACACTCGGCTTCATTTAAGGACTTAACCTTGAAAACCCTTTTTCTAGTTACCCTCGCCACTGCGAAAAGAGTTAGTGAAGTTCACGCTTTAAGCAAGAACATTGGTTTTCGGAATGGGAAAGCCATTTGTTCTTTGCAACTGGGGTTCCTGGCCAAGAACGAAAACCCTTCTCGACCATGGCCCAAATCCTTCGAGATTTCTAACCTTTCTGATTTGGCTGGCGGTGAATTGGAAAGGGTTCTCTGTCCAGTTAGAGCTCTACGGTTTTATGTGGACAGAACTAAGAATCTGAGAGGTAACTCAGACGCTCTGTGGTGTGCAGTCCGGAAACCCTCGATCCCCATGTCCAAGAATGCCTTGTCTTTTTTCGTTAGATTGTTGATTCGAGAAGCTCATGCTCAGTGTGATGAGTCGGATCAGAGGCTCCTCAAAGTCAAGACACATGAAGTCAGAGCGGTAGCGACTTCAGTGGCTTTTAAACAGAACCGTTCTCTGCAAAGTCTGATGGATACAACATTTTGGAGAAGTAAGTCTGTTTTTGCATCCCATTATTTGAAGAATGTTCAGACTCGCTATGAGGACTTTTTTACGTTGGGTCCTTTTATAGCGGCTAATGCGATAGTAGGTGAATGATCTACCACTACGTTCCCTTTTTTCCTAATACCCCTTTTCTATCTCTTGGAACTCGTTTGTTATGGTTGTTTGTGGAGATTGGGCGTCAGTCTTCCGCAATCTTTGATTTGGCTAGGTGGTCAATTTGTTCCTTGAGTGCACCCGGAACAAGGGTATTGGTTGAGGTCCTGTCATGTTATAGGTGTTTGTACCGTTTGACAGCTCCTAGAGATTTTCAGCCCGAGTGGATTACTGGATCTCTTAAGGATAGCGGACGAAATGAGGCAGAGTATCATTGCTGTCAGCTTCCTTATCAGGTGAGAACTGCTTAAGTTTATTGTATGTAACCCTTAAGTGAATTTTCTATATGTAGCTGTCTCTGACCCGCCACCAAGGGGTGTCAATCAGCTCTTTTATATAACCAGCGGGTAAGTTTTATATTTAAAAATGATATTTTCATAATAAAATAAATTTTTGAATATACTTACCCGCTGGTTATATAAATTTAACACCCTCCCTCCTCCCCTCTAGAGACTACCTATGGTATGGCTATGAGGCATGGAAGAACTGGAGTTGGTGTGTAGTTCCACCTGTTCTACCGCTAGGGTGCGGTTGGTACACCTGGCGTATCTTCGATAGCGCGAGATTTGAATTTCTGCCCTGGCGTCAGGGACTTCAGCTCTTTTATATAACCAGCGGGTAAGTATATTAAAAAATTTATTTTATTATGAAAATATCATTTTATTTTATAATTAAAATATCATTTTTAATTAAAACAGGTAGTTATTTGTCATATGTTTTGTATATACAACCCCTCCCATGTACCACCCTCTCACAACCTAGAGATTTTAGAAGTTGGACAGCTCATGAACCCTGATTGTGAACGGACAAATATGTAGGCACAAATGGCGATATGCTGGTGAGAGAAGCTCTAAATTTCTCTTGCTACTAATGTGAAAATTAGATAATGGTGGAAATAATCGGTTTTAATTGATTTATCCTACGTGACTCGAGAAATTATAAACATTAAATTTAGGCTTTAATCTCACGAGCATTATCAAGAAGTAAAAAGGTAGGATCTAATTTTATTATACACGAAGACCTATAAAGTTAAACTTGGTCTATGATGATTATAGGAGGAATTCTATAGTGGATTTTCAAAGAAAACTCGAGTGATAATGCTGTATTTTCCTTTTCATTCCATGCAAGATGTACGACTGCCTGAAATGAATCGGTCTTCAGGGAACTTAATTTTGTACGTAGCTGATTAAATTTGAATTTTACAGGTGCTGTTCTAATAAGGAAGTTTCCGACGGGCTTCTAACTGCATCATTGGAGGTCAAACTCTGAAACCATTTAGTTGCAGGAACTTCAATCAAGGTGAGAGTAACAGGATTATTTACCAATGTAAAGTTTAATCATGAATAATATTTAAGATGAGAACAAAGCCTGTAGTAATTTGTTGTAGCCATTGACAATGGAGAACAAATCGAATATCTAATTCATGATTATAAAGTGTGTAAGCAGCTCTTCTAGGAGGAGGACACTCCAAAATCAAACCTTTGTTCTCTAGTCTTGGGTAGTGCCATAGCCTCTGTACCATGGTCTTCCACTGTCTTGGGTTAGAGTTCTCTTGCTTGAGGGTAAGCTATTTTATCTTATTTCTCTTCCTCTTGTTTTGTGAAAGTTTTTATAGTTTATATAGGAGATATTTATTTTAATGTTACTACTTTTAAAATATTTTTTCCTTTTTTCCTTTCCTAATTGGGCTCTTTTTCCCTGTTGGAGCTACTGGTTTTATAGCATCCTGCTTTTCCAACTAGGGTTGTAGTTTAGCAAGAAATAATAATAAAAATAATGATAATAATGATAATGATGATGATGATGATAATGATGATGATAATCAGTGCGAGGTAGGATTTGGCTTGCTAGCGGACCAGGGTTAGGACTACTGTGGTGCTGGTGTGGATTCGAAGGAGATTGGATTATATATAATTTCTTAAATAATTGATAAGTATTAGGGTTGTGGTGGCCGATGTGGTAACGTCCCTGACTGGTGAACGCCAGACTGGGGTTCGAGTGCTGCTCAAACTAATTAGTTTCTTTGGTCGCTGCAAACTCACCATTCTTGTGAGCTAATGAGGGGGATTTGGGGTGATCCCATAGGTCTATCTGCTGAGTCATCAGCAGCCATTGCCTGACCCTTTTTGGTCCTAGCTTGGGTGGAGAGGGGGTTTGGGCGCTGATCATATATATGTATGGCCAGACTCTAGGCATTGTCCTGCTCGATAGGGCAATGTCACTGCCCCTTGCCTCTGCTACTCATGAGTGGCCTTTAAACCGTCAATGGCTTTATTATAATTGATGTGTACATAGCGACTTTCACCAGACTTGGTTTTCTTTGATATTAGTCCGTATAAAGTTAGTCTTGGTTATTACTTTATTTCAAGATCTTGTGTGCCATTTAGTCTAGCTGTGCACTGATCACATATTTCTGATACAATTTTTATTTCTTAGACTGAAGAGGGTTGTCTTACCATTAGTTATACTGTACATGAACAATCATTGATTATAACTAAGGATTTGAATATTTGTAAATTACCCAGAAGTTTTCAATATTAAACTTACCCGATAATCATGTAGCTGTCAACTCCGTTGCCCGACAGAATTCTATGGAGGGATACGCCAGCTATCACAATACTAGAAGGGGGTGTACTTACAGCGCCACCTGTGGCCAGGTACTCAAGTACTTCTTGTTGACACCTCCTCAATTATTCCTCTGTCGTGCTTCCGGCAAGACGTTCTGGGATACGCTTATGTTCTTGGAGTATTTTCACGACTTTGGTGAAGTATTTCTCTTTGATTTCGGCTGTCGCTTTACTGGAAACTTCTATTTTAGCTTAGTTAGCTTTTGGAATTAATTTGATTAATTATGGTGACGAAGAGAGTATGAACTCTCTTTCACCTTTTAATGGCCGACCCTTCCCTTAGACGGAAGTGTTGGTGTCTAAGAGAGTATAGACTCTTTTTCTTAATTTTGCTTAACAAAGTTATAGATTTATTTTATATCTCTCCGCCTCTTATAGGCCTCTTCGATTAACTTCCTTTTATTATAAACTTATTAAAATTAATTTTTATATTTGTTTATATTCGACCTTCCTAATAGTAGGCGGTCTTTTCTTGGTACCGAAGTTAATTAACATTGAGCCCGTCATTTTGGTTTTACCTGTTAACATATTATGCTATTTTAATGTCTTTGAAAGAATTTCTTTGATAGTCTCGTACTGTTTTCAAAGTTGAACTAACGTTTTGTTTTGTCTCTGCAGTTGTTGACGTTCAGAACGTTCAACTTGCGCTCTATCGTTACGATAGAGAAAGAATTTTCACGGTTTCACGTTGCAGTAAGAGTAACCGTGTCTAGCGTTTTGTTCATTCTTTCTTAACTTAATGGTTTTAATCCTAATAAAGGAACTTTTCATTTTGGGAAATATTTCAGTTTTTTCCTTTAACAATAATATGTTTTAACGATATATATGATTGGGCTCTTCTCTCAGGTTCTAAGTCAGAGAGAGAGAGAGAGAGAGAGAGAGAGAGAGAGAGAGAGAGAGAGAGAGAGAGAGAGATAGAGACGGAGGGAGAAAGAGGAGGATAAACTTTTCATTCAAGCGAGTAACGTTGTTATCGTTTTTGCTTCTCCCTAGTCTCTTTAGGGGAAGAAGGTAAACGTTTCTAGAGTGATCTAGTGTTTAGTCTCTTTCCAGCCACTGAATTATTTATCTTTCATTAGATTTTTCTGTTACATTGTAATTCTGTTTTCGCAATTACTAACTTTTGAGAAAGGATAGAATTGCGTGTTTCAGGTACAAACCACTTAAAGTTTCGAGTTCAGTGAAATAAGTGCAAACAGAAAATCAAAGTGATAAGTGATTAGCGCAAAGTGTTTCAGTGTTGTGCGTGAGGGTACTTCTGTGCGCGCCAGTCGTCCTCCCAGTCCGGGACCTCTTGCAAGCTCCCAAGCCCAGGGGAGAAGCAATGTCGAAGGGCAGAAGGGTTCAGCAGGCTGTTGTTGTTGTTGGTGTATTAAAGCCAACACTTCTTGTTGGCACGGGCCTTTTTATTGTTAGGCTCGTAGGTATTCAAACACAAAAAATAGGTATAAAAATTAAGATTGCCCAGCCTTACTGCTGGACACGGGCTTTTGTGTAGCAGCCCGTAGTATTTATTGCCCTAAGTAGGCAATAGTGTCACAGCAGTACCAGTCTTTCATGTCTGGATTTGCAGCCGCTCAGCTCCTTGAGCGTAGCTGCAAGTGCGACCGCTCAGCCCCTTGAGCATAGTCGCCAGGTTGGCAAAGATAGGTCTTGCAACTGCTCAGCCCCTTGAGCGTGGTTGCCAGTGTGGTCGCTCAGCACCAAGAGCATGACCTTGCGGACCAAAAAGCAGGACCATTTGGAGCCGAAATGAAAGGTTTCAGTAGTAGGTAAAAGTGTTGATAGCAGTAAGTCCCAGTAAGTAGGAGAGACTGGGAGAGGAGGGAAGAATTCGAGTAGTAGGAAAAAGTGGCAGTTTTAAGCATAGATGCCTATCTCTGCACCGGGGAGGGTGAAACTAAGGGACTGAGGAGGGAATGAAGTACAGAGGAGGGAGTCTTAGCAAGGGAGCAGACTTTGACTAGTAGTTGCAGTACTAGGGGGATCAAGGTATCCACTGGCAGGGCCTCTGCCAGGGATAAGATGGCAGATATTGCTGGGGGTTGGGGAGGAGATTGCACAGCGCTGGAGGTTGGCTCTTCAGCTGGGCTAACAACAGCGCTGGGTTCTTGGTCCGTGGCTGCAGTAGGGGCTCCTGGAGGAGGAGTCTCGGATTGTCGTCTGGGAGGCCTGGTTCGCTGAATCCGCTGGGGTTTCGGTGCCTGCCTTGGTGCAGCCTCAGGTTTGTTAGGTGTCTGCCTTGGTGCAGCCTCAGGTTTGGTCGGTGGGGCTGCCTGTGGGGTTGGTAGCCTCTTCAAGAATTCAGGACAATTCTTGTTCCATGCATGGTGAGGTCCCGCACAATTGGGACATTTTGCCTGGGTTTTTGTCCCATTCCGATGTGCGTCAATGCAGTCCTGTGTGGGATGGCGGTGGCTGCAGACTCCGCACATTGTAGGGTTTCTGCACTCTTCTTTGTGGTGCCCATAGCGCTGGCAGTTGTAACAGCGCAGTGGTTCTCGCTTTGGACTTCTGATGGGAAACTTTCCCCAGAGGCCCAAATCCAGTGCTTTAGGGACTTGCCCAATAAAGGTGACAGTTACTTCCTTGGTGGGAAGTTTGCGGTGGTCCAGCTTCCTCTCAGCTTTTGCAACATTGCTGCAGTCGGTGACGAATGACAGTGGCATGTCTACAGGAAACCGATAGATCACTGCCTGTCTGAGTCTCTTCTCGGGGTCCAGGAGGGTCAGGGAGGTTTCCTGTTGGAGGATGTTGACACTGGCAAGGTCCTTCGGGGATATGATTAAATCCCCTTTTAGGTTGGCCCTGGCTGTGATCTTGATGCCAGGGTTGGCGGTGGCAATAGCAGCAACTGCTGCATATGACGGTGAGCCTTCTACAGCTGCCATCTTGAATTTGACAAGCTGTTTGGGTTGGCTGACAGGTGGTTGTGGTCCCTCAGCAGCGGCCAAGTTTAGGTCCAAGCTTGGGTCATTTTCAGTGATTGCCTGAGCCTCCATTAGGAGCTGTGAGAGGCATGGAGTGCAGTTGCAATCCTCAGGGTGCAGTTCTGCTAGTTGCGGTGCAGTCAGGTCTAGAGCCATGGTTGAAACGTTGGTCTCAGGTTCCGGAGTTGCGATGAGTGGAGCGTCCTCTGCTTCCATCTTTTCAGGTGTCTTCTGGACAGCTGGTGCTGGAGATGGAGTGGGTGGCTCCGGGATAGGTGAGTCTTCGGAGTCCTTAGCTGGGTTGGCATGAGTGGGGGAGCTGTGGCCTACAGTGTTGCTCCAGATAGCATACACACATGACTGGCAGTCACAGTCCCGTTCAAAGGGGAGAGAGTTACTGCAACTGGGTGCAGAGACTGTCTCTTTATACCGTGCTTGCACCCGGTATTTCCTCTGAAAAATGTCTGGATAAGGAGGCTGTGGAGGGTAGGATGGTATATCCATATATCCTGGCCTGTGCTTCCTTTGTAGGAAGTGGTAAATGCTCTCAAGTATCAGGGTATAGCACTGAAAACAACTGCATGTTTTCCTGTGGGAGAGCACCGTTGGGTCCCTTATTTTGAACCCTATGTGGTCTGCTAGCTGTTGCCTGTAGTCCAGGCCTTGATCGGCGCACAGAAGTATCCTCGGTGGTTGTGGGCGTGTCTTACCGAGACCGTCACTCCCACCCGCAGACGATTGAGCCCTTATTTTGCTCGTCTGCAGAAGAAATTTAGGGGAGAAAACGCTGGTCTCAGGTCTCAAGACCTCTTAAACGTAAAGTCCAGACCTATGCCAGACGTACGAAGTTAGAGTTCAACTACCCGGATGCAGTCATTGGGTTAGCTCTGACTCTCCTCAGTCATCAGTTGAATGCACTCCGCCTAAGAGGAGTAAGGTTCTGCCACAACAGAGCTCGACTGTTAAGGCTTTACCTCAGCCTACTGTAGTTTCTGCCGACCCCAAGTGGACTCTACTACAGTCCATGCAAGCACAGCTTTCGGACTTGATGCGTGAGTGTCGGGCTGAGAGTGTTGCGCCTCCGCCTCCGCCTACACTCCCTCCGCCTGCGCTCGCTCCGCCTGATCGCAGTACCACCTGCCAGGCGTACGATGTTGAGCCACGTTCTGAGTTTGCTGTTCCCAGTGGTGTTCAGCCTCCGCCTTCCTTAAGGCAACCTTTACAATGGGATCAGGAGGATTATACCTCTCTTCCTCCGCCTCCACTTGCTGCTCCACCAGTGGTGCAACTCTCGGTTGAGGTACAACAACCTCTCCCGTCCATGAGTCAGTCTCCTCAGCTCTCGCTGCAGCGAGCTCAACCCTCCACAAGGCAAGCACCACTACACCTTGGCCTTGCGCCTCAGGAGCCTCAGCTTGCGAGACATTTACAGTACCTTGTTCTGCGCAGCCTCAACCTCATCGCGCTCCGCTCACACCACAGGAACAGGAACTTGCTACTCCGCTTCCGCCAACCGCTCAGCAAGCGCAACCATTGGGTTCAACCACTCATGCCAGGAGTCAGCCTCCTCCACCCATGCGCCTACCTTCTGCTACTTCCTTTGATCAGCCTTTGCAGACTGAGCCTCAGGTGTTCCCTCAACAGAGTCTTGAAGAGGAAACCACAACTATTGTTGTTCCAGCTCGTTCTGACTCTGCTGTTCAGCATACCTTACCTCCATTTTCAAACCTTATGATAATGGAGGTTATTTGTATTACTTATAAAAATATATTTGTATTCCTGGCAATATATTTTTCAATATTAAACTTACCCGATAATCATGTAGCTGTCAACTCCGTTGCCCGACAGAATTCTATGGAGGGATACGCCAGCTATCACAATACTAGAAGGGGGTGTATTTACCAGCGCCACCTGTGGCCAGGTACTCAAGTACTTCTTGTTGACACCTCCTCAATTATTCCTCTGTCGTGCTTCCGGCAAGACGTTCTGGGATACGCTTATGTTCTTGGAGTATTTTCACGACTTTGGTGAAGTATTTCTCTTTGATTTCGGCTGTCGCTTTACTGGAAACTTCTATAATAGCTTAGTTAGCTTTTGGAATTAATTTGATTAATTATGGTGACGAAGAGAGTATGAACTCTCGTTCACCTTTCAATGGCCGACCCTTCCCTTAGACGGAAGTGTTGGTGTCTAAGAGAGTATAGACTCTCTTTCTTAATTTTGCTTAACAAAAGTTATAGATTTATTTTATATCTCTCCGCCTCTTATAGGCCTCTTCGATTAACTTCCTTTTATTATAAACTTATTAAAATTAATTTTTATATTTGTTTATATTCGACCTTCCTAATAGTAGGCGGTCTTTTCTTGGTACCGAAGTTAATTAACATTGAGCCCGTCATTTCGGTTTTACCTGTTAACATATTATGCTATTTCCGCCACAGAGTTTGAAAGAATTTCTTTGATAGTCTCGTACTGTTTTCAAAGTTGAACTAACGTTTTGTTTTGTCTCTGCAGTTGTTGACGTTCAGAACGTTCAACTTGCACTCTATCGTTACGATAGAGAAAGAATGTTCACGGTTTCACGTTGCAGTAAGAGTAACCGTGTCTAGCGTTTTGTTCATTCTTTCTTAACTTAATGGTTTTGATCCTAATAAAGGAACTTTTCATTTTGGGAAATATTTCAGTTTTTTCCTTTAACAATAATATGTTTTAACGATATATATGATTGGGCTCTTCTCTCAGGTTCTAAGTCAAGAGAGAGAGAGAGAGAGAGAGAGAGAGAGAGATAGAGACGGAGGGAGAAAGAGGAGGATAAACGTTTCATTCAAGCCTGCCAGGCGTACGAGTAACGTCGTTATCGTTTTTGCTCTTCTCCCTAGTCTCTTTAGGGGAAGAAACTAAACGTTTCTAGAGTGATCTAGTGTTTAGTCTCTTTCCAGCCACTGAATTATCTTTCATTAGATTTTTTTGTTACATTGTAATTCTGTTTTCGCAATTACTAACTTTTGAGAAAGGATAGAATTGCGTGTTTCAGGTACAAACCACTTAAAGTTTCGAGTTCAGTGAAATAAGTGCAAACAGAAATCAAAGTGATAAGTGATTAGCGCAATGTATGTCAGTGTTGTGCGTGAGGGTACTTCTGTGCGCGCCAGTCGTCCTCCCAGTCCGGGACCTCTTGCAAGCTCCCAAGCCCAGGGGAGAAGCAATGTCGAAGGGCATAAGGGTTCAGCAGGCCTTGATCGGCGCACAGAAGTATCCTCGGTGGTTGTGGGCGTGTCTTACCGAGACCGTCACTCCCACCCGCAGACGATTGAGCCCTTATTTTGCTCGTCTGCAGAAGAGATTTAGGGGAGAAAATAAAGGCAGAGTAACGCTGGTCTCAGGTCTCAAGACCTCTTAAACGTAAAGTCCAGACCTATGCCAGACGTACGAAGTTAAAGTTCAACAACCCGGATGCAGTCATTGGGTTAGCTCTGACTCTCCTCAGTCATCAGTTGAATGCACTCCGCCTAAGAGGAGTAAGGTTCTGCCGCAACAGATCTCTGCTGTTAAGGCTTTACCTCAGCAGACCTTAGTGTCTGCCGACCCCAAGTTGACTCTACTGCAGTCCATGCAGTCACAACTTTCGGTCTTGATGCGTGAGTGTCGGGCTGAGAGTGTTGCGCCTCCGCCTCCGCCTACACTCCCTCCGCCTACGCTCGCTCCGCCTGATCGCAGTACCACCTGCCAGGCGTACGATGTTGTGGACTCTACTACAGTCCATGCAAGCACAGCTTTCGGACTTGATGCGTGAGTGTCGGGCTGAGAGTGTTGCGCCTCCGCCTCCGCCTACACTCCCTCCGCCTACGCTCGCTCCGCCTGATCGCAGTTCCACCTGCCAGGCGTACGATGTTGAGCCACGTGCTGAGTTTGCTGTTCCCAGTGGTGTTCAGCCTCCGCCTTCCTTAAGGCAACCTTTACAATGGGATCAGGAGGATTATACCTCTCTTCCTCCGCCTCCACTTGCTGCTCCACCAGTGATGCAACACTCGGTTGAGGTACAACAACCTCTCCCGTCCATGAGTCAGTCTCCTCAGCTCTCGCTGCAGCGAGCTCAACCCTCCACAAGGCAAGCACCACAACACCTTAGCCTTGCGCCTCAGGAGCCTCAGCTTGCGAGACATTTACCTTGTTCTGCGCAGCCTCTTCCTCATCGCGCTCCGCTCACACCACAGGAACTGGAACTTGCTACTCCGCTTCCGCCAACCGCTCAGCAAGCGCAACCCTTGGGTTCAACCACTCATGCTAGGAGTCAGCCTCCTCCACCCATGCGCCTTCCTTCTGCTTGTCTTTTATTCAGCCTTTGCAGACTGAGCCTCAGGTGTTCCCTCAACAGAGTCTTGAAGAGGAAACCACAACTATTGTTGTTCCAGCTCGTTCTGACTCTGCTGTTCAGCATACCTTACCTCCATTTTCAAACCATATGATAATGGAGGTTATTTGTATTACTTATAAAAATATATTTGTATTCCTTGCAATATATTTTTAACAAGATCGCAATATGGCAAAAATATGAATCATGAGTTATGAATGTAAGGTAAATATTATGTTGATATTAAAACCCCATGCAAGCATGCATAAAGCACTCTAGCACTGGTCATGGAATTTCTGAGAAATGTTAAACGCCATGCACACGCTCTGCTTTCCTTACAGCAGGCTCTGCTTACAGTAGGCTCTGCTTACTACATGCTCTGCATACAGCATGCTCTGCATACAGCATGCTCTGCATACAACATGCTCTGCATACAGCATGCTCTGCATTCAGCATGCTCTGCATACAACATGCTCTGCATACAGCATGCTCTGCATACAGCATACTCTGCATTCAGCATGCTCTGCATACAACATGCTCTACTTACAGCATGCTCTGCATACAGCATACTCTGCATACATCATGCTCTGCATACCTTACCGCATGCTTCTCAGTCACACATCTTTGGTTGTTGCCAACTCACTAGACTGTCAAGCAGTTTCATAACGTTGCCTTCTAGTCTGCTGCTTTTGCACCAGTGAACCCTCACTGAGAGAACTTAGCTTTTCTAGGATATGGTCCCTGTAGATGAGAAAGTTCTTTTCTCCCTCCTTCTGATATTCCCTTGAGGACTCTGTCATTTGGAGGGAGCCTTTAGCTGCATAACCTCTTATGGACTTTTATTTAAGCATAACATGCTTCCAGGGAAGGTAATGGTTCCACTTCAGTCGCTAATCCCGTCTGTTACCACACCTGCTCCCATAGACCTTGAGCTGTGTTGCATGACATGCAGTCCAAGCTTAGTCCTTGTTAGAGGATTTTTTGTTTACGGAGTCAATGTGTCACGGGGAAGACGTTCAACAACCAACAGAAGTGACTTGTTGTGACGCAGTGCGGCAACCTCAGCAACCCGATAAGGAGTTGTCTGTACGACCCAGACAGTCTAGACAGATTCGGGTTGTCACTGTACTTCCTCGCTTGCCCATGATTGACAGTTCACAGACTGTGCAGCAGTATCATGATCTTGTGTCCGGCTCCGTCAGACGACTGGCTTTTAAGAGCTCCCACAAGTCGTCGCTGTCTGGAGATTTTCAAATGGACTATGGATCTGACCAAGGAACTGGGCCTCCTGGTCAATTTTGAGGAGTCTCAGCTCGTTCCATCCCAGACCATTGTCTCCTTGGGTATGGATCTTCAGAGTCGAGCTTTTCGGACTTTTCCGTCGGCCCCAAGGATCTTCCAAGCCCTAGAATGCATCCAGAGCATGCTGAGAAGGAACCGATGCTCAGTCAGGTAGTGGATGAGTCTAACAGGGACACTTTCATCGCTGGCCCTGTTCATCGTGTTAGGGAGACTCCACCTCCCCCCCCTTCAGTATCATCTAGCTGCTCACTGGATAAAGGACATGACGCTAGAGACGGTCTCAGTTCCTGTTTCCGAAGAGAGGAGGTCTTCTCTCGCGTGGTGTAAGAACAGCTTTCTTCTCAAGGAAGTCTACCTTTGGCTGTTCAGAAACACGACCGCCGTCTCCTCTCGGACGCATCAGACACGGGCTGGGGTGCGACTTTGGACGGACAAGAATGCTCGGGAACATGGAATCAGGAGCAAAGGACACTTCACATCATTTGCAAGAAGTTGTTGGCGGTTATTCTGGCCTTGATAAACTTCAAGTCCCTCCAGCTTAACAAAGTGGTGGAGGTGGACTCTGACAACACCACAGCCCTGGCTTACATCTTCAAGCAGGAGGGACTCTTTCGTGGAAGTTGTTCTAGATCGCAAGGGACCTACTCATCTGGTCTTAAGATCGAAAGCTAACTGGTAACGAGGTTCATTCAGGGCGGTATGAATGTCATGGCAGATCACCTCAGACGGAAGGGTCAGGTCATCCCCACAGAGTGGACCCTTCTCAAGAATGTTGGCAACAGACTTTGGGCCCTGTGGGGTCAGCCAACCATAGATCTGTTCACTACCTCGATAACCTAGAGACTCCTGTTGTATTGTTCTCCGATTCCAGACCCAGCAGCAGTTCACGTGGATGCTTTTCTGCTGGATTGGTTCCATCTCGACCTGTATGCATTCCCGCCGTTCAAGATTGTCAACAGGGTACTTCAGAAGTTCTCCTCTCACAAAGGGACACGGCTGACGTTGGTTGGCTCCGCTCTGGTCCGCGAGAGAATGGTTCTTAGAGGTACTGCAATGGCTGGTCGACATTGCCAGGACTCTTCCTCTAGGAGTGAACCTTCTAAGTCTACCTCACGTAAAGAAGGTACACCCAATCCTCCACGCTCTTCGTCTGACTGCCTTCAAACTTTCGAAAGACTCTCAAGAGCTAGGGGCTTTTCGAAGGAGGCAGCCAGAGCGATTGCCAAAGCAAGGAGAACATCCACTCTCAGAATCTATCAGTTTCAAGGGGAAGTCTTCCGTAGCTGGTCCAAGACCAATGCAGTTTCCTCAACCAGTACCACTGTAACCCAGATTGCTGACTTCCTGTTATATCTAAGGAAAGTAAGATCCCTTTCAGCTCCTACGATCAAGGGTTACAGAAGTATGTTGGCAGCGGTTTTCCGCCACAGAGGCTTGGATCTTTCCACCAACAAAGATCTACAGGACCTCCCTAGGTCTTTTGAGACCTCAAAGGAACGTCGGTTGTCCACTCCAGGCTGGAATCTAGACGTGGTCCTAAGGTTCCTTATGTCATCAAGATTTGAACCTCTCCAATCAGCCTCTTTTTAGGACCTCACATTAAAAACTCTTTTCCTCGTGTGCTTGACAACAGCTAAAAGAGTAAGTGAGATCCACGCCTTCAGCAGGATCATTGTTTTCACATCTGAAACGGCTACATGTTCCTTGCAGCTCGGTTTTTGCTAAACGAGCTTCCTTCACGTCCTTGGCCTAAGTCGTTCGAGATCCCAAGCCTGTCCAACTTGGTGGGGAATGATCTGAAGAGAGTACTTTGCCCTGTTAGAGCTCTTAGGTACTATCTAAAAAGGTCTTAACCTTTACAAGGACAATCAGAAGCCTTATAGTGTGCTATCAAGAAACCTTCTTTTCCAAGTTCTAAGAACTCAGTTTCTTACTATTCAGGCTTCTGATTAGAGAAACACATTCTCATCTGAAGGAAGAAGACCTTGCTTTGCTGAAGGTAAGGACACATGAAGTGGGAGCTGTGGCTACTTCAGTGGCCTTCAAACAGAACCATTCTCTGCAGTGTGTTATGGATGCAACCTATTGGAGAAGCAAGTCAGTGTTCGCATCATTCTATCTCAAAGATGTCCAGTCTCTTTACGAGTACTGCTACACCCTGGGACCATTCGTAGCAACGAATGCAGTAGTAGGCGAGGGCTCAGCCACTACATTCCCATAATCCCATAACCTTTTAACCTTTCTCTTGAATACTTTTTATGGGTTGTACGGTCGGCTAAGAAGCCTTCCACATCCTTGTTGATTTGGCGGGTGGTCAATTCTTTCTTGAGAAGCGCCGAGGTTAAAGGTTGTGATGAGGTCCTTTAGTATGGGTTGCAGCCCTGTATACTTTAGCACCTTTGAGTTGATTCAGCCTCCCAAGAGGAACGCTGCGCTCAGTAAGGAAGACGATCTTATTAAAGGCAGAGTAACGGTTCAAGTCGACTTCCTTACCAGGTACTTATTATTTCATTGTTATTGTGGATAACTGATTATATGAAATACGGGATACTTAGCTATCCTTTAGTCTTGTACACTGGTTTTTCACCCACCCCCCTGGGTGTGAATCAGCTACATGATTATCGGGTAAGTTTAATATTGAAAAATGTTATTTTTATTAGTAAAATAAATTTTTGAATATACTTACCCGATAATCATGATTTAATCGACCCTCCCTTCCTCCCCATAGAGAACCAGTGGACCGAGGAATAATTGAGGAGGTGTCAACAAGAAGTACTTGAGTACCTGGCCACAGGTGGCGCTGGTAAATACACCCCCTTCTAGTATTGTGATAGCTGGCGTATCCCTCCATAGAATTCTGTCGGGCAACGGAGTTGACAGCTACATGATTATCGGGTAAGTATATTCAAAAATTTATTTTACTAATAAAAATAACATTTTTAACAATATCGCTAAATTTGGCAAAAATATGAATCTTGAGTTATGAATGTAAGGTATATATTATGTTGATATTAAAACCCCATGCAAGCATGCATAAAGCACTTTAGCACTGGTCATGGAATTTCTGAGAAATGTTAAACGCCATGCACACGCTCTGCTTACCTTACATGCTCTGCTTACAGCATGCTCTGCATACTACATGCTCTGCATACAGCATGCTCTGCATTCAGCATGCTCTGCATACAACATGCTCTACATACAGCATGCTCTGCATACAGCATGCTCTGCATACAACATGCTCTGCATACAGCATGCTCTGCATTCAGCATGCTCTGCATACAACATGCTCTGCATACAGCATGCTCTGCATTCAGTATGCTCTGCATACAACATGCTCTACATACAGCATGCTCTGCATACAGCATACTCTGCATACAACATGCTCTGCATACCTTACCGCATGCTTCTCAGTCACACATCTTTGGTTGTTGCCAACTCACTAGACTGTCAAGCAGTTTCATAACGTTGCCTTCTAGTCTGCTGCTTTTGCACCAGTGAACCCTCACTGAGAGAACTTAGCTTTTCTAGGATATGGTCCCTGTAGATGAGAAAGTTCTTTTCTCCCTCCTTCTGATATTCCCTTGAGGACTCTGTCATTTGGAGGGAGCCTTTAGCTGCATAGCCTCCTATGGACTTTTATTTAAGCATAACATGCTTCCAGGGAAGGTAATGGTTCCACTTCAGTCGCTAATCCCGTCTGTTACCACACCTGCTCCCATAGACCTTGAGCTGTGTTACAAGACATGCAGTCCAAGCTTAGTCCTTGTTAGAGGATTTTTTGTTTACGGAGTCAATGTGTCACGGGGAAGACGTTCAACAACCAACAGAAGTGACTTGTTGTGACGCAGTGCGGCAACCTCAGCAACCCGATAAGGAGTTTGTCTGTACGACCCAGACAGTCTAGACAGATTCGGGTTGTCACTGTACTTCCTCGCTTGCCCATGATTGACAGTTCACAGACTGTGCAGCAGTACCATGATCTTGTGTCCGGCTCCGTCAGACGACTGGCTTTTAAGAGCTCCCACAAGTCGTCGCTGTCTGGAGATTTTCAAATGGACTATGGATCTGACCAAGGAACTGGGCCTCCTGGTCAATTTTGAGGAGTCTCAGCTCGTCCCATCCCAGACCATTGTCTCCTTGGGTATGGATCTTCAGAGTCGAGCTTTTCGGACTTTTCCGTCGGCCCCAAGGATCTTCCAAGCCCTAGAATGCATCCAGAGCATGCTGAGAAGGAACCGATGCTCAGTCAGGTAGTGGATGAGTCTAACAGGGACACTTTCATCGCTGGCCCTGTTCATCGTGTTAGGGAGACTCCACCTCCCCCCCCTTCAGTATCATCTAGCTGCTCACTGGATAAAGGACATGACGCTAGAGACGGTCTCAGTTCCTGTTTCCGAAGAGAGGAGGTCTTCTCTCGCGTGGTGTAAGAACAGCTTTCTTCTCAAGGAAGTCTACCTTTGGCTGTTCAGAAACACGACCGCCGTCTCCTCTCGGACGCATCAGACACGGGCTGGGGTGCGACTTTGGACGGACAAGAATGCTCGGGAACATGGAATCAGGAGCAAAGGACACTTCACATCAATTGCAAGGAGTTGTTGGCGGTTATTCTGGCCTTGATAAACTTCAAGTCCCTCCAGCTTAACAAAGTGGTGGAGGTGGACTCTGACAACACCACAGCCCTGGCTTACATCTTCAAGCAGGGAGGGACTCTTTCGTGGAAGTTGTTCTAGATCGCAAGGGACCTTCTCATCTGGTCTAAAGATCGAAAGCTAACTGGTAACGAGGTTCATTCAGGGCGGTATGAATGTCATGGCAGATCACCTCAGACGGAAGGGTCAGGTCATCCCCACAGTGTGGACCCTTCTCAAGAATGTTTGCAGCAGACTTTGGGCCCTGTGGGGTCAGCCAACCATAGATCTGTTCACTACCTCGATAACCTAGAGACTCCTGTTGTATTGTTCTCCGATTCCAGACCCAGCAGCAGTTCACGTGGATGCTTTTCTGCTGGATTGGTTCCATCTCGACCTGTATGCATTCCCGCCGTTCAAGATTGTCAACAGGGTACTTCAGAAGTTCTCCTCTCACAAAGGGACACGGCTGACGTTGGTTGGCTCCGCTCTGGCCCGCGAGAGAATGGTTCTTAGAGGTACTGCAATGGCTGGTCGACATTCCCAGGACTCTTCCTCTAAGAGTGAACCTTCTAAGTCTACCTCACGTAAAGAAGGTACACCCAATCCTCCACGCTCTTCGTCTGACTGCCTTCAGACTTTCGAAAGACTCTCAAGAGCTAGGGGCTTTTCGAAGGAGGCAGCCAGAGCGATTGCCAAAGCAAGGAGAACATCCACTCTCAGAATCTATCAGTCTATAGGGGAAGTCTTCCGTAGCTGGTACAAGACCAATGCAGTTTCCTCAACCAGTACCACTGTAACCCAGATTGCTGACTTCCTGTTATATCTAAGGAAAGTAAGATCCCTTTCAGCTCCTACGATCAAGGGTTACAGAAGTATGTTGGCAGCGGTTTTCCGCCACAGAGGCTTGGATCTTTCCACCAACAAAGATCTACAGGACCTCCCTAGGTCTTTTGAGACCTCAAAGGAACGTCGGTTGTCCACTCCAGGCTGGAATCTAGACGTGGTCCTAAGGTTCCTTATGTCATCAAGATTTGAACCTCTCCAATCAGCCTCTTTTTAGGACCTCACATTAAAAACTCTTTTCCTCGTGTGCTTGACAACAGCTAAAAGAGTAAGTGAGATCCACGCCTTCAGCAGGATCATTGTTTTCACATCTGAAACGGCTACATGTTCCTTGCAGCTCGGTTTTTTGCTAAACGAGCTTCCTTCACGTCCTTGGCCTAAGTCGTTCGAGATCCCAAGCCTGTCCAACTTGGTGGGGAATGATCTGAAGAGAGTACTTTGCCCAGTTAGAGCTCTTAGGTACTATCTAAAAAGGTCTTAACCTTTACAAGGACAATCAGAAGCCTTATAGTGTGCTATCAAGAAACCTTCTTTTCCAAGTTCTAAGAACTCAGTTTCTTACTATTCAGGCTTCTGATTAGAGAAACACATTCTCATCTGAAGGAAGAAGACCTTGCTTTGCTGAAGGTAAGGACACATGAAGTGGGAGCTGTGGCTACTTCAGTGGCCTTCAAACAGAGCCATTCTCTGCAGAGTGTTATGGATGCAACCTATTGGAGAAGCAAGTCAGTGTTCGCATCATTCTATCTCAAAGATGTCCAGTCTCTTTACGAGTACTGCTACACCCTGGGACCATTCGTAGCAACGAATGCAGTAGTAGGCGAGGGCTCAGCCACTACATTCCCATAATCCCATAACCTTTTAACCTTTCTCTTGAATACTTTTTATGGGTTGTACGGTCGGCTAAGAAGCCTTCCACATCCTTGTTGATTTGGCGGGTGGTCAATTCTTTCTTGAGAAGCGCCGAGGTTAAAGGTTGTGATGAGGTCCTTTAGTATGGGTTGCAGCCCTGTATACTTTAGCACCTTTGAGTTGATTCAGCCTCCCAAGAGGAACGCTGCGCTCAGTAAGGAAGACGATCTTATTAAAGGCAGAGTAACGGTTCAAGTCGACTTCCTTACCAGGTACTTATTATTTCATTGTTATTGTGGATAACTGATTATATGAAATACGGGATACTTAGCTATCCTTTAATCTTGTACACTGGTTTTCACCCACCCCCCTGGGTGTGAATCAGCTACATGATTATTGGGTAAGTTTAATATTGAAAAATGTTATTTTTATTAGTAAAATAAATTTTTGAATATACTTACCCGATAATCATGATTTAATCGACCCTCCCTTCCTCCCCATAGAGAACCAGTGGACCGAGGAATAATTGAGGAGGTGTCAACAAGAAGTACTTGAGTACCTGGCCACAGGTGGCGCTGTAAGTACACCCCCTTCTAGTATTGTGATAGCTGGCGTATCCCTCCATAGAATTCTGTCGGGCAACGGAGTTGACAGCTACATGATTATCGGGTAAGTATATTCAAAAATTTATTTTACTAATAAAAATAACATTTTTCGTTACTGTAGAGACATCCAATATTAGTGTGACAGGATTGTCGTTGATATATAGGAAGGTTTGAGGTTAGTACAGTAACTTTGTCTAGGCGTTATGACATACGTTGGAATATTTTTGGGCTGCATGGGTTATCCCATAAACCAGTATTATTATTCAGTGGGGACATGTTAAAACCACATGTTTAATGTGTACCACTTTAGCCACACTCCTAAGTATGGTAGATTATTCATTGGATAAATATAGGTGTTAACAGTGAGTAGGTGTATGTTCAATGGATTTAGATTATTGCTGTCCCTTGATTTTTACTGGGACAGGTTTATGGCTTGATGTAGGATATATTCGCAAAAGTATTAATCTTACATATAGGCAAGAGATTCTAATCCATAGTTTAACCATACAATTAAGCTGAACATCTTTACATCTTAGGATGTAATTCAGTGGGTTTGGGCAGTAAATATGTAGGGTATCAGAGTATAGGTTGAAAGAGTTCTGTTGTAAAGGCGATTAAAGTAATTCTATGGTTAGATGGAAAGTTTGAGACTGGATTGAAGACTTTCTTTTGGTATTTGTTGAGTTCTAAATGCAAATTACTATTTTATTGGGATAAGTGAGCACTTCATGTTATAGATTTCTAGCTGTATCTGTCCAGAAAATTTTCTTTTGTAGTAAAATATCCATCCATACGACAAACTGGTAATTCAACTTTCTTTTCACAGGACTAAAGAACCCAAGGCAAGAAGAGAGGAATTCTTCAAGAAAAATTGGAAAATTACTGCACCCTCTACTACTGCTGTCAACAAGCCAAGAGCTGCCAAGGATGAAGAACTAATTTCACTTTTAAAATTGCAATGAAGCCTGGGAGTTCTCCTGTCAGGTCTTCAAAGAAATTTTGTTCAGTCAAGCCAAATTTATTTAGACTAGTTCAATCTTAAATATTTTCATAGAAAGAATTAAATTTCCACTCTGAACATTTACTTTTAACATGTCAGAATTTAGTCTTAAAAATTTTATTAATTTCTTTAAGCATTATTAACTCCGATCATAAAGCTTCATATGGTCAACATTTCCAGAATTGGGTTTTATGGCTTGAACATTTATGTCTTCCATACATTTCTATAAACCAAAATTTTAAGTATTTTGCATTTTAAGCTCTAAAAGAACATAAAATTTTGATATTTAAGCTTTTAGATCATTTAAGACCATCTGAATATTCTTATGAAGTCTCATAAGTTAAACTAGCCTTAGAGCAAGGAAATGGTTTTAGGTTTTAAGTTTGTACAATAAGGTTAGTCATTAACTTAGCAGAAAAGTATGAAATGATTTAAAACATTAGCAGTTTTGTAGTCATGATAATGAATTTGATCACTAAATGTATTCTTTAAAAGTGTCATGTCAAGTAGGGGAAAAGTTAGGCATATCCGAGAAAATATCCCATAAGGATCATTAAAATTATTCCCACAATTCTATTTTTTTTTTTTTTTTTTTTTTTTTTTTTTTTTTTTTTTTTTATCCATTCAAAGTCTTAGAATTTTCTTTATTCCGGATATGTCAAACTTGAGGCCTGCAGGTCAGATGTAGCCCCAAGATGACTAGATTTTTCAACTTTAATTGTTATAACTGAGGAAACTGTAACTAAACTGTTAAAGTGAACACAAATGTATTTTTGGCAAACTAGGATGACCAGCAAAAAAAATTTTAATCTTCAGTCTTGCTAATGGATAATTACCAAATCTTTGATGGTCCTCGAGACCATAGTCAAGTGCATAATTGGCCCTCGAAAGGATTTGAGTCTGACATTCCTGCTCTAGATTGTTAAGTCAGTGAGTAATATTATCTGTGAATTTATGTATCTATTTTAAACAAGTTATCAGTATGTGTGACTGCTGGGTTATTAGCTTTGTGTTTCAAGCTCTAACATTTAAAACCTATTATATGCATCGTTAAGAATTCTTGGAACTGTCACTTCAAACCATTCCTTAATTATTTTTCTTCTTTCGTAACTCATCCCATTTAGACTTGTTTTATAGTTTTATAAAGTTTAAATGGATCTACTTTCATTTTGAAATTAGTTTATTTCTGTAATATTACTTTATCATTTCTATTCTATAACTTTTACTTGACCGAACTGATATTTGGGGGGTTTGTGATGTGGAAGTTGGTTTCAAAATAGGCTAAAATCTTACTTAGTTTTAACTGATACCATCTATCCCTGTACTGTACTATAAGCATTGATCCCATAGCTATCTTTATTTAAATAATTTCTGGCTAAAATCTTACGGAATTTCAACTTATACCATCTATCCTTGTACTTTACGACAATAATTGATCCCATAGCTACCTTTGTTTAAATCATTACTGGCTAAATTATAACTGAATTTCAACTTATACCATCTATCCTTGTACTAGACTACAATAATTGATCCCATAGCTACCTTTATTGAAATCATTACTGGCTAAAATCTAACTTAGTTTTAACTTACACCATCTATCCCTGTACTGAAGTACAAGCATTGATCTCATAGCTATCTTTATCTAAATTGCTAAAGAGAAACTTGTTAAATCCATCTATCTGATTCATTAAGAAATTGGCTAAGTTTCTGCATGAATATTTGTCTTAAGTGTTTTTCATTCATAGTTTTAGTTTAAAACCTTCATCAGTCTGTAATATAAAAGTAAGATTCAAATAGTTATTTTGAGAAATTTTGCATTGCATTGCCATAAGCCAGTGAGAATAAAGTAGAAGTTATTCTAAATTATCAAAGTAATTTTAGAATCTTATATGTATAATTATATCTGATGGAGATCTGTTAAATTGCCGATATTACCATATAGAAAATGCATATTAAATCTCTCTCTCTCTCTCTCTCTCTCTCTCTCTCTCTCTCTCTCTCTCTCTCTCTCTCTCTCTCTCTCTCTCTCTCAAGTACAATTCAGATTTTCACTAAGTCCCCATTCTGTTGAAAAAAACATTGATTTGATATTTAGTTTCAATAAAGATAAGACGTCATTTTTGTCCATCATTCTCCACTTTTTTTCTTCTCAGAAGTTACTTTTGATACAAATTTAATTAAATTCTTTAAAGAAAAATCCTTTGTGGACCATTACTGCAGTCACACGTAAGATCCTTGTTCAAAGTAGCTGAGTAATTCTCCTAAACTTTGTTCTTTGAGTTATTAGTTTCGAATTGTAAGCCATAGAATGACTACACTGTTTTTGCTAAAAAAAATTACTGATTTCAAGGAATGTTTTCATTAATATTACATTTAACGACCTTAGTCATGTGATCTGCTTCACATCACTAGTTGCCCAATGTAGGTCAAGTGACTTGATGGAAAGACTTAAGGACATGGGGGAGATTAAAACTTCAGTTTTGGTATCGGGGAATAAATTAAATTCTTTATTTTTCAAAAGGTTTTAAGTTAGGGCTGATTTGTAAATTAATGGCAGTTATAAGATTAGAGGATGGGTAGATAAACAAAATGTTAAGAACTATTATCAGATTGATTATAGATTTTTAAGGAAAGTTGTTGGATTTAAGGTCTAGGAAAGAATATCTATGTAATAACTATTAGTTCTAAAATCTTAAGGGACGTATTGATTGAAAGATTGAAGGAAAGTGTAACTATAAAACTAAAAATCTGATGAAATAGTGTAAAGGGTGTTGAAGGAATAGATAAAGGGAAATATGCTATTACTGAAGCATGAGAAAATGTAAAGTACAGAAATTTATTAATTTGAAATAGAATAGTCAAGACAGGTTTATCAAATGTTAGTACGATAAATTTTGGTAAATTATTGGAGCGTCGTTAAGTTTATTTTATAAATGGGAGTCCATATGAACTAATCGAAAATCAGATGCAGATGTTTATCAGGGCAGGATTTTAAGATGAAAAGTTCAGGAACAAGTTTCAAGGAATGTGTTTATAAATGTCTTTCATTAATTTGTTCTTTTGCAACGAAAGTAATAGTGATTGATTTAAGAATAGCTTTTAATGAGACTAAAGGGGATAGTTTATAGATTCATTCTAGAAAGGCAGTCTAGAGGAGGCTCTTGGTAGTCTTTGAGAAAGTTTTAGAGAAATTATTTGTAATCAAATAGTTTAGATTTAAATTGAGGAAATTTTTATGAAATGAATTTCATCTTATTGGAGAGGGTAGCTTTCAGAATGTTTTCTTAAGTGGACAATAATCATAAACATTAATAACAATGAAGTTTTCCAGTTTGAAGAAGTTGAATAAGATCTTTAAACATAGGAAAGGGGATGAGTTTGTTTCTTGCTTGTTTAAAGTATGTTGTTGTAAGGTAATTTCTCAAAACATTGCTTGAACACAAGTAATTAACGTAGAATTAGAGTTCCAATAACGCTTTTGTTTGAAACTCGTCCATTTCCCTTGTGGTGGAAACCAAATCATGCAGACATTGCTTAAAGTCAACAAGATGAAAATTGTGATTTTCTTTTTTAATTTGCACAATCAATTGTCATTCTAAGGTGGTTTAGATTAAGTAAAATAGTAGTCAGACAAGTGGTCATTATATGGCAATTGTACTTTATATATACAGAAAAGTTGCATATCAATTTAGAATAATATTTCAACTTGTGTAAATTGTTATCAGTTATTTTTTATATTGCAATTGTATTTTGCTTATGCATTGCTTCTGACTTCTCTTTATATATTGCTACCGTATCTTTTACTTATACATTATTACTGTATCTTCTATTTATACATTACTACTGTATCTTCCATTTATGCATTATTACTGTATCTTCTATTTATGCATTATTACTGTATCTTCTATTTATACATTATTACTGTATCTTCTATTTTTGCATTATTACTGCATCTTCAATTTATACATTACTACTATATCTTCTATCCATAAATTATTACTGTATCTTCTAGTCATACATTACTACTGTATCTTCTGTTTATGAATTTATACTGTATTATGTAATTTTGATCTGAAAATAGTTTTTTTTACCAATGTAAAATGCAGAAAAGACATTAGCCATGTAAAGTGCAAGAGATTTGTAATCGTAAAGTAGAGTACCGTATAGAAGACGTAAAAAAAACATCCATGGCTTAGCCTTGAATGCCTTAAGATGTCTTCTATAATGTATTTTACTTTACGATTACAAAGTCTCTTGCACTTTACATGGCTAATGTCTTTTCTGCATTTTACATTCTTGAAACAGCTGTATTTTCAGATCAAAATTACATAATACTGTAGAAATTCATAAACAGAAGATACAGTAGTAATGTATGAATAGAAGATACAGTAATATGTGGATAGAAGATATAGTAGTAATGTACAATTTGAAGACGAGTAGCAATGCATAATAGAAGATACAGTAGTAATGTACAGATGGAAGATATAGTATGAATGAATAAATAGAAGATACAGTAATAATATGTGGATAGAAGATATAGTAGCAATATGTGGATAGAAGATATAGTAGCAATGTATAAATTGAAGATAGAGTAGCAATGTATAATAGAAGATACAGTAGTAATGTATAGATAGAAGATATAGTAGAATTTATAATAAATATAAGATTCAGTAGTAAATGTGTAGGAAAGCAGTAGAATTTGTTAAAATGTATAGTTGTGAAATAAAATAAATAAAAACTTGAAAAAATTTTTATTTTCATTACATCCATAATTATTAATTCATTACATCTATAGTTTTAAAAACTATATATATTGAAAAAAAAAATATAAAAATTTCAACAGCATGGAGTATTCTCCTTATTTTAACGTTCATATGACTGAGTGTTCTCCCAGTCGCCCCCCTCCCTCTTCTGGTACCAGTAAAATGCCTGCATTCTCTCTGAAAGACCAGAGTGCCCAGGAAATAAACCTTGCTTTTAACTATTATAAACCACAGTTGTTCATCATAAGACCTGTATATTCCCTTCCCTTGTACAGAGCTAGTTCACTCTTTCACTGGTGACAAAGAGAAATATATAGTCTCTTGGTATGTATGTATTGTCAAAATGAGGACTATTTACTATGGTATTCATGTTCAGTCCAATTCTCAAAGTAAATTCATTCCTGACAACTCTAGTCTTGTGATAATAATTCATTTTAGCCTCAAAGTTATTTATCTTAAATATAACTCAAACATAGACGACAAAGAGTCGACTATTATTTTGTAAGTTTTAAGTTTGTAAATAAATTGTGAAATAAGAAAAACCAATAAGTTTCGATCAAGATTTTTATTGTGGAAGATTGCTTGCCATACATACACAGGTTTCAATACACTCAATAGCAATATTAAGTATAAATATGAATACACTACAAAGTCAAAAGACAAACAATATCAAATTCTTTAACCCCGTTTTCTATCAACAGACTCAACCAATGACAATGTCATAGAAAACGAACATTTTAGATCCCATAACATGGGATACTAAAGTATTTTGTTATCTTTGATTTTTCTGAACATTGGAATGAGTTTGAAGTACAGATTTGAGATTACAAGTGTCATGATTGTGTAAATTAGTTTAAGTTTCCAATAAAAAAAGAGAAGGAAATGGAAAGCCCACCAAGGCCCGCCCCTTCCCACCTGGTAACAAAAGACTAATTATGCATTTTGTTTTTGAACGAACAAAGTCACCAGGCCCTTGAATGCTTTCCATTTCCTTCTCTTTTGAAAAGTTTTATTGAAAATCTTAGACATTAATACAATGATTGTGAATTAAATATGCCAAGAATAGTAGGTTTTTTTCAAGATAATGTCATAGTAATCTAATTAGTTGATACTTCATTAGTTAATGCTTAAGAAATTTCATTGTTTACATATATATTTTGAATGATAAACCTTTAAGCAGTGACAGTGCAAGGGGGTTTTATCAAAAGTTTCGTTTAGAAACTATCATCAAGTGAAAACATGAGTGGAGGGAATGGAGACCTCGTCAGCCTTATATCGCAATTTCACCACAATCGATTACTCCAGAAACCTTTTGCTTTCTCAAAAGCAGACAGGAACCACAACTGCCCAAAGGCATCTCTCATCCGTCCCATTTCATGTGCATGATTGAGTCGGGTAGAGGAGAAGACACGTGCAAACCACTGCCCTGACTATCCTTACTACTCCTCCTAGCAGATAGGCAGATCGGACCGAAGTACACATTAACCTTGCACGTGGACCACAAAAGTCAATTCAGTTCCATGTGTAATACATTCTCAAATAATACCCCCTTTAAAAGCTACGTGGAGAGAACCTAATTTAAGATTTTCTTAAACGCTAAACCACCCTTAACCTAACAGTAGGCCTACCTACAAAGCTGATCAACCCTTAAACTAACAGTAGGCCTACCTACAAAGCTAAATACCCCTTAAACTAACAGTAGGCCTACCTATAAATCTGAACAACCCTTAAACTAACAGTAGGCCTACCTGCAAGGTTGAACAACCCTTAAACTAACAATAGGCCTACCTGAAAAGCTTAACAACCCTTAAACTAACAGTAGGCCTACTTATAAAGCATAACACCTCTAAAACTAACAGTAAGGCTACCTATAAAGTTGTTGCTGATGACCAAATAAGAGATTTTACCCAAGTGTCACATTGCCTAGTAGTTATTCCTGTCATTCAGGCACACAAACTAATCGAATAGTAGGCCTAATTGATGAAAATTAGTGTTTAGTATGAAACCCATGCACACACATACACACACACACACACACACACACCCGCTGCCTAGCCCTGAATAAATTTAACGATATTATCAGCTCCTGAACATCTCTTACGAAACCATAAAACTATTGACAAGCTTAGGGAGATTTTGAATTATTCAGAATCATTCTCGCTTTCTTATATGAATACTTTTAAGTCTGTCTACCTATAACGGAATATCTTTGGCATTATAAACTTCGTACGTTCAGTAGAATCTTCAACAATGAATTTCAATAATTTAAGAAACTAGTTACCTTTAAACGTAATATGTGAAATCAATATAATTTCAATTTAAGTTTAATCATCAGTTCATCATGAAATTAATGTCAAAGTTAAAACTTAGGAAACTTAATTATATTAGGTTGTTTGAAAAAGTTGTTAGCAATGTTAAAAACATCTAAGAGTATGAAAATATTCCTCTTTAACTGTTAAATTCTTCGTAAAGTTAAGGACAATCTCCAGTTAGCCTAGATTTGTTCAGACTGGTTGTCTTCTAACCAAAATACTGAAGATGAGCAAATCTGTTTTGGAAAGAATTAATAGCAGACTTGCAAACTGTCTATATTTCAATGGCATGAACTAATGGCTTTGCTCTTTCATCAAAATTTAATTCCATTTATTAAAAAACTTTTGAAAAAAAAATCAGAATTGTAAATTGGGTATCTTTTGTAAATTTCATTGCTTATCTTAAAAGCAGAAGCCTGAAACTTGTCCCTTAAAAACGAATTGAGTGAAAAAACTTTAAGCTTGTCCTTAATATTAATAAAGAATATTTTCATATCTGCATATCTAACACTCACCTATCGCCTCATCTTAATGTGGCCCAATAAAAAGTTATAAGAATCATAAAATAACGTAATATAATTTTGACAATCTATAGATAAAAACAATTAGGATATACTGATCTGGTAAAGTGAGCAACTGATTAAGCTATTATTGAAAAAAAAAATCTTTAGATTTAGCCTAGAAAGAATTAATGCAAAGACATGTGGATTACTTTAAATTGACGAGTGAATTTGCTTTTTCATATGTGCATTTAATTACTCATTACAAAAACCTAAAAAAATCTACGATTCAAGTATGGAATAAATCTAGGCACCGGAATGATTTACATTATTCTCAAAACCTTTTGATTTGAAACTCCCCCTTTTGACAATTATGTAAGAGAAACTAATTTTGTCCTTCGTGGAAATAAAATTTTTAGAGCTGCATACTAAACAATGTTACCCTAATTTCTATATTCACTCAATCTCCTATGATTTTAGTATAAATCTAGATTGAAATTTTGGTGTTAACCTGAGGTATAGATACTTGCCAACCTTGATTTAACCCGAGAAAAACTAATCTTAGTGTCTCAGTAATATAACCTTTACACAGATCTAGTGAACTCATCACCCAATTAAACTAATTTTCACGAAAGACAACACTAGTACAAGACTAACTCCTTTCTATAGACTAGATTCTCCCCGTAACACTTACACCAGACATCATCCATCCACTCGTTCATTGCTTGTTACAAGTTTACTGATGTACAAGGAATGCATCGTCCTGCATCAATTGATTCCTAAATTTAATCCCAAGGTTTGATTTTAAGTGGCAGAGCAGCAACATAAGTGGTACACTCTCAAAGCTTACTGTCGTGAACCAATCGTCAAAATTATATTAAAAAACTTGAGCGTATTTATGTTTGAATAATCTGACCTTTTTTCTTGCCCCCATAAAGTTACTTAAAGATTACGGTAATATCTCCATTAAAATGAATACAAGCGCAGACATTTTTAAAGTGTATTGTACCCTATTATGAGAAAACTACAATTTCTCTTAAATAATCTTTACTATATTTTTTTTAAGACAATTCCGCCGATTACTATATCAACTAAATCTAAAGCAACCAATTGAAATTCAAAACTATTCCACCAAATCAGTAAAGATTTTCTGTACTTCACATAGAGATGAAAATATTGAAACGCTCAACATAACGCGAAAATTTGCAAGTTTCAAATAAAGATTGTGACTAATTTGTATAAAATTAAAATGCTGGGTACATGACATATTCAAGTAATTGAAATTGCTGAAAACTAAATTTTCAGGATTTTTCTTATAGTAATTACATACATTCTGATAAAGTGCTTTAAAAATTAACAGACTAACTTCTAATTTTAGATTACATTAAGTTACTATACATTTACTCAGCATAGACGTAAGTTAACTAAAGTTTTAAACAATTTAATCAACAGTTTATGACGTTAATCGCAAATATATTAGCATTTAAACGTTAGGGACTTTAGCATAAGCAGATCAGACTTTATTAAACTTTTAGTTAATATAACAGTTTTTGGCTTTAGTAGTCTAGAAAGATTAGTATAAAACTTATGATCCTGTTAGACGTAAACAACCCAAGTGTAAATTCAAATTTAAAGTGTCAGTAATACTAAAAGAAATTGGCTAGTTATATAGTTTATTACAATATAACACCAATGCTCTGACTATGTTTTGTACAAGTTTCAGAGGCTTATTCTGAATTACAAAGTTTCCTTACACACACAAGAAAAAAGAAAAAGAAAAAAAAAGAATATAACTTAAGAGCAGGTACTTTTTGTAAATTACTAGACTAGATACATTCCTGTACATCAGTATCACAGCACGTATATAAAATCTAAACTCAAAAAGTCAAACTTCAGTTTGGATCCTTTGCCTAATCATGGAGAAATTTTAGAAATACACAAACCGAGAGCCGATAAAACTGAATCAAATTGAAGCCATATAATTTACTACCTTTATAAATATTCCCTGAACTAGGTTACCTGATCCTGAATTACACAAACAAGGAGTTTAATAATGCCTAAATGCCCCCTAAACAATATTAACAGTAACTCCCAAGAACAAAACTGACTAAAACTATACAAACAACTACATATTCAAGAATGTATTACATATTTCTTCTAATATGACTACAGCAGTTCTTTATCCCTTCTTTATGTCATGAACAGAAACAGTAGAAATCAGATAACTTGGGACATTTATAATCCCAGCTGGAACTCTTTTCAGAAAGCTCGGGTATCTCAGTGTAATAGAAAGTACTGAAACGCAAGACTGACAATGTCACCACATTCTAAGAAAATTATCCAAAAGTTTAAAACTAAATTAATCTTTCTACTCTTTTGATTTTCATTGACATACAAAATCGAAAAATTTAGCAATACATCTACTAATTTAACATTAACATTGAAAACTTTCATATTCTTGGAAAAATTTTAAATCACTCTTGACAGAAATGTTTTTACAACTCAATTTACACAATACATGACAAATTTGATATAGTTTGAAATTTGAAATTAAAGTGTATACATAACAGAAACCTGTTCAATTTGACATTACAATCTCCTACAATTCAGAATTAAAGATTTAGAATAAAATTTTAAAACTAAATTTCAATAAATATTCAAAAGCATGAAACATCAAAAATTTAAAATCATTTGAGGCTCTAAGATCCTTTAAAAAGTCTTAATTATTAATCATGACTAGAATTGACGACACAGAATCTACCCTGATGAGATTTCAGGGAAATCAAATTGGACTGAACATGTTCATCATAGCACACAGTCTAGCATTTTGACAATACAACATAACCAAGTTAACAGTTAACTTCTCTCATTAAACCAGCAAAAAGATTGAACGAGTTCCGTACATGGGAAGCTCATACACAGCCTAAATGAACAGCGGTTCAAGTCAAAGCAAGATATATTTCATGAGCCCTCTGGCCTTTCAGTGGTGAGGAATATGGCAAATACTGATACCAGAAGAGGGAGGGGGGCAGATGGGGAGGGAGGCCCAGTCATATGAACGTTCCCTTCAATTCTTTTTAAAATATTTCCAAATTGGGAGGGGGAAGGATCAAGGAGTGGGAATGGGACATCTGAAACTTTAGTTATGTATTAGACTCAAGAGGGAACAATAATCTGATTCAAACCCGTTTGAAAGATTTCTCAAAATACTGCCCTGCTTCATTTTCAAAATTCAAGTTAATTTCAAGGTATGCTCATGTAGCTTAAGAAAAGATGAGGAATAATACTAATACTAGGCAAAGCCTAGCCCTCCCACTTCCTAGCCTTACTAGCCATTTCACATCTAAGCCCTCCTAGTCAGTTCACACCGAAGTCCGCCTAGCCTTTTCACACCAAAGCTCACCTAGCCATTTCCCACCAGTCTTGCAAGCCATTTCACGGTGACCAAAGACCCCCTAGCCATTTCACACCAAAGCCACTCCTAGCCATTTCCCACCAAAGTCCTCCTAGCCCTTTCACACCAAAGCCCTCCTAGCCCTTTCACACCAAAGCCCTCCTAGCCCTTTCACACTAAAGCCCTCCTAGCCCTTTCACACTAAAGCCCTCCTAGCCCTTTCACACTAAAGCCCTCCTAGCCCTTTTACACAAAAGCCCTCCTAGCCCTTTTACACAAAAGCCCTCCTAGCCCTTTTACACAAAAGCCCTCCTATCCATTTCACAACAAAGCTCTTCTAGTCATTTCACAACAAAAGACCTCTTAGCCAATTCACACCAAAAGCCCTCCTAGCTATTTCTTACCAAAGCTCTCCTAGACATTTCCCACCAAAGCCCTCCTAGCCCTTTCACACCAAAGCCCTCTTAGCCATGCCATACTAAAGCCCTCCTAGTCATTTCACACCAAAGCCCTCCTAGCCCTTTCACACAAAAGCCCTCCTAGCCCTTTCACACAAAAGCCCTCCTAGCCCTTTCACACAAAAGCCCTCCTAGCCCTTTCACACAAAAGCCCTCCTAGCCCTTTCACACAAAAGCCCTCCTAGCCCTTTCACAACAAAGCTCTCCTAGTCATTTCACAACAAAAGACCTCTCAGCCAATTCCCACCAAAAGCCCTCATAGCCAATTCACACCAAAAGCCCTCCTAGCTATTTCCCACCAAAGCCCTCCTAGCTATTTCCCACCAAAGCCCTCCTAGCTCTTTCACACCAAAGCCCTCCTAGCCCTTTCACACCAAAGCCCTCCAAGCCCTTTCACACCAAAGCCCTCTTAGCCATGCCATACTAAAGCCCTCCTAGTCATTTCACACTAAAGCCCTCCTAGCCCTTTCACACCAAAGCCCTCTAAGCCATGCCAAACTAAAGCCCTCCTAGTCATTTCATACGAAAGCTCCCCTAGTCATTTCACACCAAAGTCCTCTTAGCCATTTCACACTAAAGCCGTCTTAGCCATTTCATACCAAAGCCCTCCTAGCCCTTTCACACCAAAGCCCTCCTAGCCCTTTCACACCAAAGCCCTCCTAGCCCTTTCACACCAAAGCCCTCCTAGCCCTTTCACACCAAAGCCCTCATAGCCCTTTCACACCAAAGCCCTCATAGCCCTTTCACACCAAAGCCCTCCTAGCCCTTTCACACCAAAGCCCTCCTAGCCCTTTCACACCAAAGCCCTCCTAGCCCTTTCACACCAAAGCTCTCCTAGCCCTTTCACACCAAAGCTCTCCTAGCCCTTTCACACCAAAGCTCTCCTAGCCCTTTCACACCAAAAGACCTCTAAGCCAATTCACACCAAAAGCCCTCATAGCTATTTTATACCAAAGCTCTCCTAGACATTTCCCACCAAAGCCGCCTTAGCCACGCCACACTAAAGCCCTCCTAGCCCTTTCACACCAAAGCTCTCCTAATCATTTCACACCAAAGCTCTCCTAATCATTTCACACCAAAGCTCTCCTAATCATTTCACACCAAAGCTCTCCTAATCATTTCACACCAAAGCTCTCCTAATCATTTTACACCAAAGCTCTCCTAATCATTTCACACCAAAGCTCTCCTAGCCATTTCACACCAAAAGCCCTCTTAGCCATTTCACACCAAAGCTCTCCCAGGCATTTCACACCAAATCCCTCCTGTCTATTTCACACCAAATCCCTCCTGTATTTCACACCAAATCCCTCCTGTCTATTTCACTCCAAAGCCCTCCTAGCCATTCCACATCAAATTTCTCCTAACCATCTCGGCTGCCAACGATCACCTAAAACTATTCACTATGCTGTATTATCCAGCAATGTTCAAGTTCTACTTTAATTCTAAGTATTTAAATCCATACCAATCAACAAATCAGCCTTTCAACCTTCCCAAAAGAACAAAGTTTTAGAACTATCTTTCTGAACCTTAAATCTAAGCTTCTCTAACAATATCTAATTAAAATCTGAAAAACATATACATTAACTTTTTCCATTATCTACATTATATACCTTTTAATTCAATTCAAATTATACTCATAGAATCTTCCATAAACTACGCTAGGTACTGACTTACATATTGAGAGAGAGAGAGAGAGAGAGAGAGAGAGAGAGAGAGAGAGAGAGAGAGAGAGAGAGAGAGAGAGAGAGAGAGAGAGAATTTCTAACATGGGGCCGGAGGATGGACCTTTTATCAAATACTAAATCTTACAAAATTAAGAAAAAAAAATGGGATAGGTTTTTATACAAATTGAAGACATCAAAATATTTACTCTAGATTTTTAAATGTAGGACCAATAGTGTATTTAAACTTTAAATTACTTCAAATACATTTGTTAATTATAACCCTTAATAAAATTTAAAATACAACGTGGGGGATCAACTATCCAAGGTATACTATTGAAACTTGAAAGGGTTTTGTGATAAGGAACCTTAAGCTTATAAGATAGAAAGAAAAATTGAAAGGCTAAACAAGAACACACCTTGAAATAAGCATTTAAAGCAGTTCAATTCAAATGCCACAAAAAGAAACAAACCATGTTACTTAAACTAAAACATTTCCATCAATTGAAAGTTTAGGCAGTAATCTTATATAGGCTATTCATTCCTGATACAATAATGCTACAGTTTGAAATTTTCCCAACCAATTTACTAACGTGTTCCTATTTCCTGAACTTTGAAAATTACATAGATTACAATCTAAAAACTGTTTTAATACTCAAAGTTTTTTTCCAAATCTTAATAGAAGTACTTAATTCTTTACTTAATTCTTTAAAGTTGAAACGGAGAAATAAATGGAAAACTTTGCTAATAGATTCTCATAATTTGAATGTCCACTGGATTAAATAAATCTTAAAGATATCACTAGACAAATTTAACGGAAAAGGCCCAGCCTCTACCTGTAACAGCCCACCTCTACTCTACCTGAAATAGCCCAGACTCTACCTGGAGCAGCCAACCTCTACTCTACCTGAAATAACCCAGCCTCTACCTGAAATAACCCAGCCTCTACCTGAAACAGCCCATCCACTACCTGAAATAACCCAGCCTCTACCTGAAATAACTTTCTTGAAATAGCTCACCCTCTACCTGAAATAAATCCTACCTGAAATGGCACAGCCTCTACAGGAAAAAGCCTAGCCCCTACCTGAAACA
This sequence comes from Palaemon carinicauda, assembly GCF_036898095.1. Classification (NCBI taxonomy): domain Eukaryota; kingdom Metazoa; phylum Arthropoda; class Malacostraca; order Decapoda; family Palaemonidae; genus Palaemon; species Palaemon carinicauda. The sequence continues at coordinate 28,059,602 of NC_090768.1, read as the reverse complement.
GCCGACCCTGTACTTGAAAGAACTCCTACCTTAAATAACGCCTACTTGAAAAAGCCCAGCCTCTACCTGAAATAACTCCTACCTGAAAGAACCCAGCAACGATCCGAAATAGCCTGCCCTCTACAGAAAGAACTCCTACCTGAAATGACTCCTACTTGAAACAGCCCAGCCTCTACCTGAAATAACTCCTACCTGAAAGAACCCAGCATCTACATGAAATAGCCTGCCCTCTACTGAAAGAAATCCTACCTGAAATGGCTCCTACTAGAAATAACCCACCCTCTACCTGGAATAACTCTTACCTAAAATAACTCACACCTGAAATATCTTCTATCAGGACTACCAGAAATTTGATAACTAGGATTTCCACAATAAGATTTTTTCACAGATTACATCTGGTTGATGACAATGAGATATAATTTAGCTTTAAAAGATTTCAGGTTAGCTTACGCAAGATTACAATATAAGTTATAGACACGGCTTTAGATAGGCCTAAATTGATTTATAACTAAATTTTAGCCATCAACTATTCATTAAAGTAATTTCTAATGGGAATTTAATGTATAAAAACTAAATTATTGAAACTGAAAATAAAAGAATTCAGATAAATTAGTAACCTAGCAAAATAACTTCGCACACTGTCCAAGACTTAAAACTTGAACTAGATACTGGAATCATCATTATGAAAAACTAAATTTTAGGGACAACTTCCTACGCAAAATTCACTGGCCAAAACAAGGTGTTTTAGGAGTTCCTCTTGCTCTGCTCCCACTTTACCAGGAGAGTCAGAATCCTACAGGACTGATCCAGTGTGCATCATTCTTCAGGTTAAAGGATTTAAGCATCCTAGGAGAAGGCCACGTTAACCTGGAAGTCAAAAGTGTTAATAGGAACTCACAAAAAACTACTAATAAGGATATAGCGTGTACAAATTTAATACCGTTTTCAGTCATTTTTAAGCAATATTATATGTTTAATAATATGATATTTTGATCAAACATAACTTAAAGTAAATCCTATGAGGCCTATCACTTCAGTTTCAAATTAAGAAAAAAAAAAATTCCACTGAATGGAACACAAATTTTTAACAAGACAAAGCTCTTAGATATCTGCTATTTTACTCAGCATAATCTAATATTATTCTGTACGTGATTAATGAACTTCATACCGGCACTAAATGCTACAAATCTAACCTGTCTTCTAATAAGCACAGAGCCTTAAAATGAAGATTTCACTATTCAAGCGAAGTTTACCCCATCAGTTCATCTTTGATGATGTCATACTTAACTTGGCTCCAACAGAAGACAAAGGATTCATGCTCTTCTTGTAATTTCTCAACTTGTTGCATGACAGCCTCTGTGTCCTCTTTCAGTCCTCAATCATATGAATACCACACTAAGCAAACTGAAGCACAAATCTGGAAAGAATTGAAAAGGAGATTTCAGCAACATATTCACTTTTGCCTACCGTACTTAAACTAAATTTTCCCTAAAATAGTCTTAGACTCCTTCCAAGC